>NC_067417.1:45100664-45400664 GCF_009764475.1 Pristis pectinata
GAGACATCAGAAGTGAAGGCGTGTACGTGAGAAAGGAGCGACGTAGTCGCTCTTTCTTTGCAGCTTGAACTGGATAGATAATAATTGAAACGTACAGGTACAGTCCCTGCTACCTCAACAGTACCGGGGAGAAAGTGGGGCAGAATTTGTAACCCAAAATGCCCACAGTTGCAGATAAATGGAAAAGCCCAGGAGAAGGACTAGATATTTTGTTTTCATCATACATTTAGAGCATGCCTTTGATGATGCTCAGGGGAGCTATTTCAGTCTTTTGGATTGTTGGAGATCCGACGGGCTGGAAGTCAATTAACGTTTTGCTGAAAACAATTGTATCTATATCGTAAAACAGAGCATGATCGGGGAAGTTTTAGATACAGGAAGGTTGTAGATATGGCAGCAGAATGACAGGATAAACGGGAACAAATATTGTTCATGAAAGGAGATGTTTGATGACGATGGATTTTAAGAGGGAAAACAATGCCAACGGATAGAGAGTGAGATAAAGTAGAAGTAGGAGCATGCCATTTATCATGTTCAGAAACGTGCTGGAACAATGTTAAATACGAAAGAGGAAGTAAGAAGGAAAATAAACCATACGAGAATAGTTTAGTGCCAAAAAAGGTGCAGCGAATGTCTTCCATAACAATGCAAGTAGCAAACATATAGTGCGAGATCAGATGGGTCAAGAGGACACTAAGCAGTCTATCGATGCTGGGAGAGAGAGAACATGTATTGAATACTGAATTTACAGTATTTACAAAGCTTGATAAGGTCGACGATGTTGCAAAAAGCTTAACAAAAGGACGAAATTTGACACCATCGTGCAAAATTATTTACAAGGGTATACCTTGCATGTGCAAGCATATCAGCAGGATCTTATTAATGTGGTTAGTTGGAACCAATAACCATTTGGAAAATAAATTCCATTTGGAAAAGCTTGAGTTAGCTTGGATCGTTGATTTATTAAATATTGTGTTTGATTAAGTGAATTGCATGTTATGAGCTAATAAAGCAGGTTGATAAAGGAACTGCAGCATATGTCATCCATATAGATTTTCCAAAGACATTTAACAAAGTCAAACACAAAAGCCTGCATAGTAATATTGGAATCTACATTGAAGAATTGTGAATCGAAGCATGCACAAGCATTGGCTGACAGCAGAAAAATGTTGTCGATATACCGCCGATACTCACATCCAGTTCATGAATGCAATATCCGTGGAAATAAGTTCTGTAAATCCGAACTTCACTGTGAGTTTTAGTACAGAAGTTTCTTGTTCGAATGCAATTCACGAAGTAGTTCCCGCTCTCACATCATCCAAAGGACACCGTATCTCCTGTCCATCTGCTCAATTTAGGATGCATTTATAATGAGTCAATAACAAGAAGCTGCATCAAGAGCTGCATTAGAGCTGGAACTGGGGGGTGGGAGTGGTGCGGCTGTCTCAATCGCCGTCCTCTGTTGACGTAATGGAACAATACAAAAGGAACATACGTTTTAATAAGAAGCCTCTGTGGAATGCTTAGTGTAAGGAAACGCCACAAATGAATTGGAGGAAAAAATGCAATGCTCGACTTCATTTTTACAATTTGAAAGCTAAACCATTCAATGGAAAATTTCTGCCGAACTTAAGAGTTAATAGTTATTCTGAGTTGGATGTTGTTATTCCAATGTGCCTTTGGTCCTTCCCTAGCAACGGAGAAGGCCCAGGGCAGACAGGTCGACAGGGAGTCAGAAAGAGAGTTAAAATTACATGCAACTTGCAGCTTGAGATGGACGCTGCCGACAGAGCGCAGCTGTTCCGCAAAATGGATTAATCTTTGTTTAGTCAATGCAGGGGTGGCTACATTGCGAGCACCAATTGAATTAGCCCAAGTTGTAAGAGGTGCAGGTCAGTATTTCCCTAACTTTAAGTCCCCGGATGTAGGTGACGGAGGAGGTGAAGTGACAGTAGTACACACCCTTCGTTTGCAGGGGAATGTGACAGCAGAAGGGGGCGGAAGTGTGGCGAGTAATGAGCGGACAGGGGATATCGAAGACAGCGGTCCCTGTGGAAGGCAGAAAAGGATGGGGGAAGGGGAAGGCTGCCGGTAGAATCGCGTTGGAGCTGGCGGATGTGACGTTTTGGATGTGGAGGCTCGTGGGGTGAGAGGGGCAAGGAAGCTCTATTGCCATTCCACCTCGAGGGAGGGGTGTCAGTGCAGACATGTGGGAAATAGAGGCAATGTATAACAGGGCGTTATCAACTACGGCAGAGAGGAAGCCACGCTTCCGGAAGAGACATTTCAGAAGCACTGTTGTAGAAGGCCTCATCGTGAGAACAGATGTGGCGGAGATGGAGAATTTCAAAAAAATGGAAGGCATCCTGATAGAAGTCAGAGAGGGAAGAGGTAGCTGTCGGTGTTGTTGGGGTTATAGAAGGTGTCAGTGCGAAATCAGTCTCCTGAGATGGAGATAGAACGATCTAGAAAGGAAAGAGAAGTGTCAGAGATCGGGGAGATGAATTTGAGAGAAGGTTGGAAGTAAGTGGCAAAGGTCATGAAATTGACGAAGCTGCAGGAATGCAGGATGCAGCACCGATGCAGTTGTTGACGTAGCGGAGAAAGCACTGGGGGGGATTGTCGTGAATGACTTGGAAAAAGAACTGTTCCACGTATCTAACAAACAGAGAGATGTAGCTACTGCCTCTGTGAGTGCTCACCACTTTGATCTGTAGGAAATAGGAGGAATGTAAATTGTTAGGGAAGGACAAGTTAAGCCACGCAGATGAGAGTGATAATGGAGGGGAACTGGTTGGGATTTTGTTAAAGAAATGGTGTGCCATAAGACCTTATTGATGGGAATCGAGGTGAATAAAGACTGAACGTCCGTGGCAAAGACGAAGAAGTTGGGACGAGGAAATTGGAAGTTCGCAGAACGGTGAAGGACATGAAATTAATCAGGGTGTAGATGGGAAGGGACTGGACAAGGGACAGAGTCAAGGTATGAAGAGATGTTCAGTAGGGTAAAGGCATGAAGATACAATGGGCCTACAAGGGAAGTCCTGTTTAGGGATCTTAGGTAAGAGATAGAAGCAGATAATGCAGATTTGGTGTGCTCAGAGCTTGGAGGCTGTGGAACGGAGATCTCCTGGCGTGATCAAATCTGCAACGATCCAAAAGATGATAATCTGGTATTGGTTAGTGTGCTCCCGTCCCAGAGAAAGGTAGGAGGTGTCAGAAAGTTGGGTCTGGCCTCTGTAATGTAGAGGTATGAACAATGCATTTTCCATTTTCAGTTAACCCAAACCGTCGGCGCTCTCCTGGCGCAGACACTCTACTTAATTTCCTTCACCTTTCCCATCCCCCGTCCGCACCTGATTTCATCCGCCCATCATCTAATCCCCATCTGGTTCCATCTATCACCTATCAGCCTCCGTCCCACTTCTTTGTACCGATAAGTACTGGCAATATCTCCGGTTTCCCCTCTCAGTCCTGATAAAGGTCTCGAGATGAAACGTCAGTCAACACTCCTTATCTCCACAGATGGTGTTTGACACGCTGAGTTCTTCCAGCGTTCGGTTTCTTCTCAGATGGAAGGTTAGTTTGTCGTTGATGACACATGCTTGAGTGGAAATAAAAAAAATGACCTGCAAAAAGATATGAAAGAACGCAAAGTTTGCCCGCACGTATTATTGTTAACAAAAGGCATATAAAAAATAAGTGCATTGGTGTCTTCATGCCAGTGGCTTGAATTGCAGGATGAGTTATTGCTGAAGTTGATACGGTATGAAAGCAAATACAATATAGATTTTTTGTAAGATCTGAATATCATATGTCAATACAGCTGTACTGAAATATGACGCTTCTTAACCAGTTTTCAACATACAATGCAAATTCGTGATGTTAGAATAAATAAACTTGAATTGAATTAAAACAAACCAGCGTGTTCGAGATGAGCTACAGAGCCACGTGATTTTCGAAGCTGGACCAAAACCACCGTTTCATATCGGTACTTAGCAAAATATTTGTAATATTGTCCCATATAAACTATCAGTACATAAAATAAATTGTCAATGGTCACAAATTGAATTCCACGTACTTTCTTACTTTCCTAATTCTGATGAAGTTGCTTGGTCCTGAAACATTAACTCAATTCTTCTTTCACAGATGCTGCCCAACAAATTGAGTATTTCCAGCAAAGTTTGTTTTCTGGACTTGAAAATCTGCAGCACATTTAATCTTTATTAGTTCGGCCGCAAAGAGTGTTATCGATGGATAGAGACATGATACTTGTCAGAAAATCAAGAATGACGATTAAGGGGTATTTTCTGACGACATGCTGTAAATAACGAGTTAAAGGGATCATTTAGTGGTTCGACCTTTACAGTTGAGTGGCTGAGTATGCTGAATCAATGCTAAAATGGTCAGAAAAATCATCTATGTGAACAAAAAATGTCTTCAAAACGATGTAAATTGTTTGTGTTGAGAAGAGTAGGATCATGGTATTCCCTTTTTTCATAGGGTTGTGAATTTTGAAATGCGTTATCCCAGTGAGAAGTACTGGTTGAGTTATTAAACATATTCAAGGCTCACAGATGTTTAGATAATATTTGAATCTATGGTATGGAGATTAGGGAGGAAATTGGAGTGATGAATAAAGGTGAGAGCACAGCCATGAAATGATTAATTTGCAGTGTATCTTCAAGCAGATTTGCATATTTATCCACCTTCTATGTCTTATGTACTTACCTTGTTTTCATTTTCAAGTTCAGTTTTGAAATCATAGCATCATATCGGTTGTTATTGCCAAGAGGCACTTCAGCCTGGAATCTCATCAAAACTCGTTCAAACTGATTGTGAACGATGAACCGCCTGATTTAGAGACTGTTATTTGTAAGGGTGTCACTGGCTGCAAAATAGCTAGTTTGCAAACATATAATTAAATGCTTCGATCTGTCGTTGATTTTGTAAGGATTCTGCGTCTTGCATTGCTCAAGTTGTTATTATTCGGACACTCAGTGACCTCCTTAAGCAGATAAAATAATTTTATGTGTAAACAAGAAAGACATTTTTACTTCCGTTTTAATAGGATAATTCGATTCCAGTCTTCCATTTACTACCGAAGCTTTTCATTAAGTACTCAGGGTTACTGAAAATATATCTTTATTCATCCGCGCTTCCTTCCACATTTATCCGGGTTAAACTCCATCTGCCATTTCTCTGTCCATATCTGCAATTGGTCTATATCACGGTGTATCTGTCGCCAGTTTCCTACACTATTCACAACTCTACCAATCTTGGTATCGTCGGGAAATTTACTAATCCACCCATCAACATACTCATCCAGGTCATTTATGTGCATCTCAAATAGAAGCAGTCCCATTACAGATCCCTGCGGAACAGTACTACTCACAGGTCTTTAGCCCGAATAAGTCCTTTCAATTACCATCCTCTGTCTTCTACGGGCAAGCCAGTTATGGCACCACATAGCCAATTCTCCACTGAATCCATGCATCTGAACTTTCTTAATTAACCGATCATGTGGGACCTTGTCAAATGCCTTACTGAAGTCCATATAAATGACATCCACAGCTCTACCTTCATCAATCTCTCTTGTCACCATGTCAAAAAAACTCAACCATGTTAGTAAGACACGATTTGCACCGCACAAAGCCATGCTGGCTTTCCCTAATCATGCTATTGGATTCCAGGTACTTGTATATCCTGTCTCGAAGAATTTTCTCCAGCTATTTCCCTACAACTGATATGAGACTCACCGGTCTATATTTCCCCGGATTTTCCCTTGATCGTTTTTTAAATAGAGGAAAACCATTAGCCACTCGCCAGTCCTCCGGCACCTCACCCGTGGTCAAAGAGGACACAAAGATACTGGTCAAGGCAGTATCTGCCTTAGATCAGATGGCACATCTCTTTAACTTTCTGGTCAATTGTAACCCCCCAGGATGTTCATGATGGGTCTCAGCGATGGCATTACCATTGAATGTCTAGAGTAGGTAGTTGGACTCCTTGTTGGAAATGGTCATTGTCTGCTAATCTTGTGGCGTAATTATTACTTTCTTCCTATTAGTCAGTGACAACATATTATTCAGGCCTTGCTGCATATGGGCATGGGCTGCGTTGCTGGTCAGTTGCACATGGACTTGTAAACTGTGAACTCATCAGCAATATCCCGATTTCTTAACTTAATATAGACAGAACGTCATTAATTTACCACCTGAAGAGCGTTGGGCGCAGTAACTGCACTGTGGAACTCCTGAGGTCGCTGCATAATTGATTACGTTAAACACATTATTTTTCTCTCTGCAGGATATCATTTCGGTTACTAGAATATCCTTTTTCAATATCCATTGAGTAGACATTTGATGGCACACTCTGTCAAATAATTTTTGTCAAGTGAAACGACTCTTCTTTCAGATCTGGTCGTCATCATGTCGGCCCAGGACATGGCCAAGTTTCCAATAATGTCTGGAACAAACTGGCCCTTGTAAAACCAGAACTGAATATTTCTTCAAAGCGTATTGGTGAATAAATACCATTTGATGTCTGCAGATTTCATCCTTTTTCTCTGATAATTAAAATAGGTTGACAGGGCGGCAATCGGCTAGATTGTATCGGGCCTGCTTTTTGTAATATGGAATACATTTAGGTAAGACAAACCATGGCAAGACTTGCACGCTAAATTGTAGGGCCCTGGGGAATATTGTAAAACAGAGAAACCAAACGGTTCAGGCGCATAGTTCGTTGAAAGTGGCGACGCAGTTTGAGAGGATAGTGAAGAAGGATTTTACACCCTTGTCCTCATCATTCAGAATACTGAGTGCAACAGTTGGAAAGCTATGTTATAGCTATAAGACGTTGGTAAAGCCACATTTGGAGTACTGAAGACAATTCTGGTCGCCCTGATATAGGAAAGATGTCATTAAACCGGGATGGGTGTAAATAAGGTTTACGAGGATGTTACAGGATATTTAGGGTTTTAGTTTAATGGAGAGGCTGTATAGGTTAGGATTTTTCTCTCTGTAGCGCAGGCTGAGGGTGATCTTATAGAGGATTATGAAATCTTGGGTGGGGGGAGGCATAGATATGGTGGATAGTCAAAGTCTTTTCCGCAGGATAGGGGAATCCAAAACTAGACCGAGTGGGTTTAATTTGAGAGGGTAAAGACTTAAAAGGGACCAGAGGGGCAACTTTTACACACAGAGGGCGATGAGTATTTTGAAGGAATTGCCAGAAGGAATGGTAGATACGGGTGCAATTATAACATTTGAAAAGCTTTTGAACAGTTAGATGGATAGGAAAGGTATCTAGGGATATGGGCCAAACGCAGGCAAATGGGACTCGCTCAGTTAGGTAACTGGTCGGCACGGACGAGTTGAGATGAAGGGCCCGTTTCCGTGCTGTACAGCTCAGTGACTCTGTGAATACTTTTTGACGTAGTCGATAAATGCAGTTGGAGTCAGGTGTGTTCGCTCAAGGGTAAGGCGTGTCCTCCTTGTCCTCGGTAAGTTCAACGCTATACTTGTCTCTCACTGGAATGGGTCCCATGAAGTTGGGCCGTTTGATGAACAACCTGCGCATATTATGGCTGATGGCGAGTTTCCGAGCTTCCTTCCCTCGTTCTTTAGATACGGTAGTTTCTGCTGGAGATCTGCCTCCAGGTGTTTGGTTTGTCTTCCCGTGAGGAAAGTTCGATCTTGCAATTCATGAATACTTTATTTCTTGGGTTTAATTAGCTCGTCCGTCTGTTGGTAATCCTCGTTAAAATAGTCATGATTCTTCTTCTGAGAGAAGCCAAGAGACGTTGCACGGGTACCAAACCTGCAGACTCCAAGGCAGCGAATGAGCTATGAACATGGTGTGTCTCCTATGTCACGAACCAGCAACAAAAGAAACACACTGAGCATGATTCAGTGTTAAAAACTATTTTATTAATCACTACTTATGATAATATGAAAAATAAAAGTAAAAATGCTAGTATGTTAGAATTCAAAAATGTTAATCCTTGAACGTTCACCCCAAAACTAAACTCTTCGTGTGTGTGTGACAAAGTCCAAAACTCCCAGTTCAGGAATGGTTCTTAAAGTTCAGTTCCGCAAGCCATAAGGTGAAACATGAGCAAGGGCTTCTTCAACAATCACTGTTGTCTTAAAATAAGACGTAGATGTAGAAAAACATAGAGAGAGTAAATACGAAATCCAAATGTTCCACGATGGAACCCAAACGACACTTCAGTGTTTACTCGGTAGTGACTCCCTCACCCCGAAAAGCATCCGAATCGTGGTCGTCCACACACAAATACCTGTTTCCTTCTACAGGTCAGCAACAAAGTGAACTCCACCGGATTACAATAAACTAACAACTAATTATACAGTCTATGACACCTGTCCGATCCTAATGTCCCGAATTGTCCTCAACTAAATATAACCAGCAATCAACCGGAATATAGAACAACATAGCTGCTTCACAACAAAGTTGTGATCACGATTTTGCTTGGGAAATATGGATGAAATTCTATGCGGTAAACGTGACTTACATTCAATTAGTTTCTCAAACATTCAAGAATACAGAAATACATCGAAAACTATCTAGCTTACACTTCAACCGGATATTCATCCATATTAGAAGGGGCACACTCAACATTCACCAGTTGTACTTTAGTGCCAAACAAATCTTTGTGAAGTCATTGCATGGAGAATTTTAACTCACTTTGAATCCAACCAGTTGTCACAGCGACACGCACCATTCCCATGCGTAAAGAAATTTTCGGAATTATCTGTCTTCAATTTAACTTCAGTTGACTTTTCACTCCTGTAAACTTGTTTCGAAACTATAGATTAGTCATTATTAATGACTCCCTAGTCGACTTTACCCGACAATTTTATGCTCCACATATTAATGAATAATGTCAGAGTACTAACTTTAACAATGCAAGTGTGCACTTCACAACACTCAGTAGTAATGAAAATACAAAGAGTCAAATGAGTCTGCTTTCTTTAACAGAAGACACAGTTGAAGGTTTATTTGTATGTCAACTGGAATGAAATTAAGAAGTTGAAAGCATACAACGAGTCAATGTTAGTTGATCTGATTTTACTCTTAGATCTGAAGTTAGGAAGTGAAATATGTTCAGAAAACGTGGAAGAAACAACAACGTTAATTATTTTAAGGCGAGCATTCTCCGTTCCCTTATTTGATCGTATACTATTGGGTAAATCAAACTGTAGTCGCTGAATGTCAGAAGCGACGTTGAGCTTTTTCTCAAATGGTGGCTCTGCTTTGTTTATGGCAGTGGAGGTAAATTTTCAGTCCACCTACACCGTAACTAAACTTCTGTTGATATATCTAAGCGCATCACTCAGAGTGTACTGCAAGCTGAATTCCTTACTGTTAAGACCTTAACCCAAGCACCGTCTGTTCGCTCGAGTAGGGACACCTTATCCCATGGCACAATTTCATAGATTGGCGAGTTGGACTCCTGTGTCCTGTTGCATATCCGTCTCTCAGTCCACTTCCCAGAGGTTGTTTATTTGATTATTCACCTCATTATTCTTCAAAGTTCTTTGCTTTATATTTCTCTGTGTAGAACCTCTACACATCATACTTCAACGGTTAATGAAAAGTCCCGTCATCCTTTCATTAAATACTCTTGGAAGTACATTCGCATAGAATAATCTACAACTGCGATTTACTCATTGTACTACTCAAAGTTAAAAGGTATATTTCACCGACTCATACCGCGTGCCTTCTTTTACGAATGACTATATTTATTATTGCATTCACACTGCATCCGCTGCATTTATTAATGATTGACAGCTCCTTGATCCTGTGTACCCCCGTATGGGCTGCTTAACAAACTTTTTGTTTTCCACTCCTGCGAAACTGTGCAAACTCAGTAGGTTGTCCATTCTCTTCTCAGTCGCTAAAATCATAGGATATCTGTCATGACTTTCCAATGACTTGTTAATAAGTCACGAAAACTGATGTAACAGTTGGTCTGTGATTCCAGTTAACTTTAACTTCAATCTAAATATATTGTTGAGTCCTTTGTGTTTGTTGCTGGCTTGCGGATTGAAGTTTGAAGCTGTATACTTTCCGAATCTTTTTTATTTGCCAGACAAAAATAGGAACTCTGAATGTGAAAGCCTTCAGGAGTAGGAAGAAAAAAAAGTAAAGATCGAACAAAATGGAAGGAAATCAGAGGAGCTGTCGAACCAGAGACACCTACTTTCAGCAAGCTTTCCTTCATTATCGCTACAAATTCTTCTCATACCCATTTGTTACATCCTGCTTTTGACCACATTTAATGTACTCCATGTAAATGCAATACATTGAAACAAGGCAGATGTAGTTACACGTTCATATCAGTATTTTGCTTTCAGGAACACATCTAGATGGATATATATTACATATTGTGAATAGATCTAATATTGAGAATTATAGGAAGTTATTTTGCCATTGTAAATCCCTTCAATGCCTTGTGTTTTACAGATATCAATACGTGAATGCACGAAAGTTAAGCTCTAAGCAGATGATGACTTTGGGGTTGATTGGTAAAATTCCATACAAGTTGTGTTTCTGCCAATCCATGTTGAGTGAGCGAGTGACAGCGTTATTCGCAGCTGGCCACGGTAGACAGCGATAACAAATGCGATAGGTCTTCCATTATTTCAAAATGTTCAGGAAATATTTTAGAATCTAATGAATGGAAGATCAATGTTAGAAATCGATGAAATGTCTTTACTTTGCTCTACTGACCGACGTAATAGTCACGCTTGATTTGAAGCAGTGAGATTTATTGAATTAACTGTAATGTCACATTTTCCGAATTATACTGTTTCACGTTAAATAGGGCTGAATATCAAACGGTAAGCATTTCCGTAAATCTTGGATGCCACGTTAGGATTGTGAAATCCGACGCAAGCTAAGTAGTGAGGGAACATCTTCAATTCTAAGCACAAGCGATCGAGCAAAATATATCTTCATGTCATAAACAGTTATTATTGTGCGTCAAATCCGTACGGAAGCTGGTAAAAAGTATTGAACGAACACGCAACTTATCATTTTAAAATATCGTAGAATCTAATTTCAACTTCAACTAAGATCAGGATCAGCAAGGTCAACATTTTATGTCCATCACTCATTGTCTCGCGAAAGCGTTGACGATGGTATTGATGCAGTACTGTTGCGTGGGGCGTTCAAAGATTCTAACCCAGGGACAACAAAGAGCTAAAGCCAGGATACTTCATTTGAATAGGAAGTTAGAAGGCGAGATAACTGTTGTATGCCTTTAAGAAGAACAAAATACATATGGCACCCTTCGAAGTGTGTTCGACGTAGATAAGAAAAGGACAGTTTTCCTGGCTGAGTGTTCAAGAATTAGGCCTCATAATCTCAAAGCAAGTGATGGCCCATTTAGGACCGAAAACAAGAGCAAGATCTTTATTTAATGGGCAGTGAAAAACTACCCTGGCGTCCGTGTCGTGCCAGTCATTGGCTGCATTCAAAACTGTGATAGGTAAGTATTTTGATATTGGAGAATTCAATGCATATGGGGATAGGAGAGGAGTATGCCATTGAGGTAGCAGACCTTGCATGATTGCAGAGCCGATTCGAGGGATCTAATAGGCTAACCCCTGATCTCTGGAATCAACCTGGTGAACCTCCTCTGCACAGCCTCGAAAGGCGTACTCCTGTCCATGCAGACAGTATCCACCGCCCTACCCTCAGCAGTCACCTACGTCACCTCCTCAAAAAACACAATCAAGTTTGTAAGAGTTCGTGGCTAAGTTTGCGGATGACACCAAGATAGGGGGAGGAGTAGGGAGTATTGAAGAGATAGGAAGGTTTCAGAGGGACCTACACAGTTTAGGAGAATGGGCAAGGAAATGGCAGATGAGATTCAATGTAGGGAAATGTGCAGTTGTACAATTCGGAAGTAGAAATAAGCGGGCAGATTATTATCTAGGAGGAGAGAAAATCCAAAACACGGAAGTACAAAGGGACTTGGGGGAACTTGTGCAGGATACCTTAAAGGTTAACCACCAGGTCGGATCGGTGGTAAAGAAAGCGAATGCTATGTTGGCATTCATTTCGAGAGGTATAGTGTATAAAAGTAATAAGTGTTGATGAGGCTCTACGGGGCACTAGTGAGGTCTCATTTGGAATATTGTGCGCCGTTTTGGGCCCCACATCTTAAGAAGGATGTGTTGACGTTGAAGAGAGTTCAGAGGAGATTTACGAGGATGATTCCAGGAATGAAAGGGCTAACGTCTGAGGAGCGTTTGTCGGCTCTTGGACTGTACTCACTGCAGTACAGAAGAATGAGAGGGAACCTCATAGCGATATTTAAAATATTGATAGGAAAGGACAGAGTAAATGTGGCTAGGCTGTTTGCCTTGGTGGGTGAGTCCAGGACCAGAGGGCACAATATTAGAATTAGAGGGTACAGTTTTAAAACAGAGATGAGGAAAAATTTCTTTGGCCAGAGGGTGGTGAATATGTGGAACTCCTTGCCACGTACAGCAGTGGAGGCGAGATCAGTGGGCGCGTTCAAGGAGCAGATAGATAGATATCTAAATAGTCAGAATATCAAGGGATATGGGGATAAGGCCGGTAACTGGGATTAGAATAGTTTTTTTTCTTCCCCCATTCCCCATTTCTCATTTCTATTTCCCTTTCCTTGGACCAGACTCGATGGGCCGAATGGACTGCTTCTGCTCCCTTGTCTTGTGATCTTGTGATCTTGTGACATGACCTGCCCCGCATGAAGACATTCTGACTGTCCCTACGCAGGCCATGTCTTTCCAAATGCCTGTAAATCCCATCCTTAAAAATCCTCTCCATTAGCTTCCCTACCACTGATGTGAGGCTCACCGGGCTATAATTTACTGGATTATCCATATTTCAATTCTTGAACAAAGGAATAACATTAGCCGCTCACCAGTCCTCCGGAACTCGCCTGTGACTGTTGAGGATACAAGGTTCTTCGTGAATGCCCCAGTAATATCCTCTCTTGCTTCTTTCAATAATCTGGGATCTATCCCATCAGGGCCCAGGGACTCATCTACTTTAATGCTCTTCAAGACACCAACCACCACCTCCTTCTCAAAAGGCCTCAGCACATTAGCATGTCCCGCACTACTCTCACTATCCTCCATGTATTTCTCCTTGGTGAATACCGACGCAGGGTATTTATTTAGTGCCTCGCCCATATCCTCTGACTCCAAGCATAAGTTTGCTAATTTATTCTTGCGTGATCCTACCCTCTTCCGAGTTATGATCTCGTTTTTAATGCAGGTATGAAACGCCATGGGATTCTCTTCAATCCTACTTGCCAAGGACGTTTCCTGACCCCTTTTGGTTCTCCTAATCACTTGTTTCAGTTCTATCTTGTTCACTTTCTCTTTCCTTCACAGAAGATCCGGAGGTCTAGTATTCCCGTAAATAACTTTTATCCTGCTCCTTTATGTGGCAGATTTAAAAAACAAGATGTAGTTTTTCACCGGATCCTGGAAAAGAGTTGACGCTAAGGAGAAGTAAATTTTAAGTTTAAATAAGGTACTCTGAAGTAATGCTGTTTTACTTCGTCGAAAGTTGATTGGGAGCCGATGCTTGCAGTTAAATGATATCTGCTCACCGGAAGTCTTAAATTAGAGCTAATAAGAGATGGTTGGATGCACCTTCTGGTAAATATGTAAGGCAAAAATGGTATGAATCGAGAAACATGTATGACAAAGAATATTGAATGTTTGATCAGGAAAAAAGAAGCGCATGACAGATACGGGCCACTGGAATCAAGTGAGTCTCTTGCTGAATATACAGAGCGTAGAATTGAACTCAAGAAATAAATTAGGGTGGCAATGAGGGACAATGAAATATCCTTGCAAGGAAAATTAGGATAATTCCCAGACATTCTGCAAGTAAATCAGGAGCAAGGGGAAGGAGGTAATCTATGTATGGAGCCCGGGGTTGTAAGCGAGGTCCTAAATAAGTTCACCTCATCTGCATTCACCAAGACGAAGGACGTGCAAGATAGTGAGTTCAGGGAGGGGTTCGTTGATAATGTGATGCATGTCAGTATTAAGAAGAGGGAAGTGTTAGATGCCATAGAATACATGAGAGTTGATAACTCACCAGGGATGCATGAGATCTATCCCAAGATATTCTGGAAGGAAGAGAGGAGATAGCTCGGGCACTGCCATAGATTTTTGCCTCTTCGTGAGAGAAAGATGAAGTACCAGATGAATGAAGTATAGCTAATGGTGTCCCTTTATTTGAGATGGGCAGCAGGGAAAAGCCAGGAATATCTAGGCCTGTCTGACTCACGTCAGTTGTAAACCGATTACTGGAGAAAATTTCCAAGGTATAGAATTTATATCCATTTGGAAAGACATGGGCTGATCAAGAGTAACCAACAGGGCTTTAGGCGAGGGAAATCCTGTCTTATTAAGTTGGTTGCGTTAGACGAGGAGAAAACTAAGGTGATAGATAGTGTTCATGTGGACTTTTATATCGCATTTGACAAGGTCCCGCATAGTTGTCTGGGCCAGAATATTAAAGTGCATGGGATCAAAGGTGAGCTGGCTAATTGGATCCAAGCATGAATGATGATAAGAGGTAAAAGAAGATAGGTTGCTTTTCTGAATGGAAGTTTGTTGCCAATGGTGCACTGCAGGGACTGGAGGTGGAAACCTTGTTGTTTGTGACATTTATTAATGACTTAGATGTGAAGATTGGAAGAATAATCAGTACGTTTGCAGATGACACAGTATCTGGTGGCGTTTCCGACGAAAATGAACCAGTGTTAATGCAGGATAAGTTCAGGTGGAAAGTGTTGGCAGATAGACCTTAATGCCGACAAGTAATAAGTGGTGTATTTTGTGAAGTCGGACAAGGTAGACCTATACAGTTAAATAGTAGGGCAAGAAGAAATGTTGGTGAACAAAGGGACATTGAGGTTCAAGTCCATATTTCCCTGAGAGAGACAATAAAAGAAGATATGGTAGTGATGAAGGCATAATATAACTGCAGGGGCATAATGTTGTTGCAACTACACAAAACACTGATTGACTGCATTCGGATTCTTATGTGCAGTTCTGGCCACCACACTACACGAGCGAAGTGGTTTCACTGGATGCGGAGGAGATTAGCCAGGATATTGCTTGGACTGGAGGACCTTGATAATGGGGACAAATTGGAAAGGCTGAACTTGTTTTTTCTCGAGTGAAAGAGACTGAGGGGTGACCTGAGAGAGGAATGTAAAATGTAAAGAGCCATCGATATGGTATATATTCAGAATACGTTTTCCATGGTAGGGATATCACAAACAAGAGACGATAGGGTTAATGTGAGTAGAAGAAAGTTTCAAAGGGGATTTGAGGGGAAAGTTTTCTTTTACACAGAAATATCTGAAACTGGCAGCCAATGTATGTAGTGAAATCAGGTACAATCCCCACGTTTCAGAGAAATTTAGTCAGGAACTGAATAGTCAATGCTTAGGACGATTGGGACCTAATCAGGCTAACCGGGATTAATTTCGAGGGGTTAAACGTCAATATGGACGTGGATGACTGACGCCCAGTGTTTTCTTCCTGTGCAGCTCTATGACTATTATTATTTCAACTTATGGTAAGTCGGGTAGAACAGATTTGCAGGGTTTACACTCATAATGCATACCGATTTGAATGCATTGAATGAAGTATTAGAGGACTGCCAAGAAGTAGGAGTTCGGCGGGGTCCGTCTGAATCTCGCTGTCTGCAAAGCGTTGTAGTCAGAAGCTTCGCCCCATTGAAAGCGAATCTCGATCAAGAGCTGAAATGCCATGACCGACAATGGAAGTCACCATGACATGAAGGAAGAAGTTGAACCATCTTAATGCGCAAACAGATTTTTAAAAAAAAACAAAGAGAGATATATTTAGGAAAGCAATTGGGCAATATATAACAAACTAACATAAGGCAAAGTATAATAAACATTTAAAAGCAAACATTTACGCGTTCTCATTTGCATAAAACTCAGAGTGAGGAAATACTGCACGAGAACAAAAATAGATTTTTCGTTATTGTGAACTTCAGGCTTTGCTATAAATACATTGAAGCGTGCATGCATTGAATTGACTTTTGCTGTTCAACGCTGGAACATTTTTAGTCTGTTGCAATGAATATGCTAAATTTAGACTTAGCGTATTGGTGTTTCGAACAGAGTGACTGGACCACATTCTACATGTATCACGAATAAGCAGCTCGTCTTCGTTAAAATTTGTCGACAAAGAAGAGTAGCTAAATATCCACCTGAACATCTCCAGGACACCACTCATAATTTCACCGGTAAATTTACATATTGGTATTTCAGCGACCCAATCCATGGGCACCTCCTTGTCGATGTCTTTCAGCATGTGATTATTATCAGATGTTGAAGGAAATGAGAGGTGAACAGAAACATAATAGCAGATAAACAGTAAGGCAGGTAGTTGCAATATTCACGGCCACGTTTTTCAGTTTTAAAGTTTTTTTGGTGGCAGTGTCGAGTTGTGGGTTTTTTTGGCGGCAGTGTTGGGTTGCAGTCTCAGGATATCAAGTCAAATCGGGTGTTTAAAGCACAAAATTTAATTGTTTTCCTGTTTCGAATTTTCAAAGAGAAAGCAGCTAGTAAAAATTTCACGGCCACTTAATTCAGTTTTAAAGTTTTTTTTATGGTGGCAGTGTCGAGGTTTGGGTTCGGATGCAGGCTCAGATTATCAAGTCGAATCGGGTTTTAAAGCTCAAAATTTAATTGTTTTCCTGTTTCGAATTTTCAAAGAGAAAGCAGTTAGTAAAAAAAATACAGAACTGTCGATTGGGTGCATGGATTAAATGATAAAAGGAGAATGTTGGTCAAACCGTTTAGAAACAAAAGGCATGATAAGATTTTGAACAGGTTTTGGTATGTAATTGAAAATCTCTCGGCTTTGGGGGAATTCGCGGGATAGAACTAATTCAACAGTTGCTTCAAAGTGCGAGAATGAGCCACGCAGCTTCCTGCATTGTTGCAGGACTCCATGATCACATACTCTCGTGGGTAGATGGGGTATGTGGACGGCATAAAACAACTGGAATCATATTGAAATCAACTGGTGGACGAAAGCATCAACTGAAGCTAACCCACTCCGTGTTGGTGCAGGCACAAAATCTGGACGTCAGTCTTCATTGGCATGAATCAAGGGAAAGAGGTTGAAGAGCCATTGGTTAAAAATGCGGACGAATCAACGACTTGCATGATATGGTAAAGAGTTATTTAATTTTAAGTTGTGAAGATATTTGACTATAGCGAGGTCATTAACATAGCCAGATACCGAAGGAATAAAGAGATGAATACATAACATTCAAGATTCTAAACCTGTTTTAGTCACATAACAAATAACTGCATGCAGGCAGCATCTCAGATATAACACGGAGTGAAGTACTGAAAATAGTTATTGGACAAAATAACAATTGAATTAGATAGAGTCAATATAAATGTATGAAAGGCAACTTAGAATTAGCAAACGATTTTGGATTTTATGACGCTACGCCTGATAGAATTGAGAAGGGAAACGAGCTGATGTGGTGAATTTAGACCTTCAATATACTCCGTTTCTGAGATTATTGAATAAAATCGGAACTATCCGAGTGTGGAAATGACTGCTGAAATGAATAAGCAAGTATATGGAAGACAAATAATATCGCGATGCATGCGAGGTCATCTACCTTTCTTTAAAACGATTAGAAAGGTAGATATTTCAAGGATAAGTGATTTAAAATAACTTTTAGGGCTAGAGCGGTCTATTGTCCTTGCACACGAATCTCAAAAGTTAATATGCAGATTCAGTATGCAGTTAGGAAGGGGAAAGGTCTTCTGGCCGTAAATGCAATAGGATTTGTGCACAGCGTTGATACACTTTGTTCCAGTGATGTGGGAATACATTGGGAAAAGTGTGAAGAACGCTGATCTTTCTATCGAAGGAAGGATACCTTTGTCGTACAAGGAGTGGAGTGAAGGTTCACCAGATTCCTCCATAGCGAGGCTTGTTGTACTTGGAGAAATTGAGCAGACTGCGCCTGCTGTCTCTTGAGTTTACGAAAATGACAACTGATCTCGTTGACACGAATAGAATTCTCTTGAAGCTTTGTAGATGGAAGGGAATTTAAAATGTACCATGAATTCGCTACGTGGAAACAGAAGCCACAGTCCGAAAATATGAAGTCTGTCATTCAGAACAGAGATGAGAGGAATTTTGTTTTCATCTGAAGGACAGTGAATCCATGGATTTCAGCACATCGATCACCGCCACTGAGTATATTAAAGGCAGAGGACGACACAATTTTAGATCTGGAGTAGTAAAGTGATTTTTGATAATGCAGCGACATGGCACTGAAATAAAACCTCATTGATTGGCGGATTAGACAACAGGAGAAATACCTATTGCGTTTTCTGAATCTTATATTTCTGAGTTTACCTGGCATCGTAAGGTTTTAAGGGTATATCAAGAAAGTGCCTTCTGCAAGTATAATTCTGCTGCTAGCTTGATCTTACTTTGGCGTATACATCCTCTGTTACTTCTCTCTGTTTGTGTGTCTGTAGTTCTGCATATTCTGTGTTTCTTTTGCATTTTCTCCTATTCTCTTTCCCAGTCAATGCTAAGGTCGCATACGACAGTTCGTCATTTGATTTTTCTTGTACTGTCTGCAAGCAATATTGAAAATATTATTAAATATTTATTTTGCAGTCTTTGTATATTGCTGCTCATATCACATGTCAATCATTATCTCTTTCGCTGGGCTATTACGCAGTCTCACCTGACCGTACGTTGGTTTCTCACCACCTCCGTTTCGTCTTGAAGTATTCTTTTGTCTCTTGAAATCGATGGCGGCATAATGAACTCCCGCAGCTTCAGTTCTCTGCATGGTTTAGGAATAAAAACACTTGTTATATGGATCGTTACCTTCATTTGTTCAGTATTGATGTCAAATATTATCGGATTTACATAAAGTAGAGATGAAGTACACTAATATATGCATCAATGTACGTAAAATTGCGAATGTTAAGGTATTGTGGCCACCAAATGAACATCTTAGTCTGTCAATATCGGAGTTATGTGAATGGCTTTAAATGAGTGACAGCTTTAAAAGCTAAAATGATTCTTCCGAATACAAATAAAAGAAATTAATAACAACGTTTATCTGGGTACATTTTCAAGAAAATAGATTATTTGTTTTAAGTCATTTAAGTGTATGTGATGAAAGAGTGCCAAGTGCATGCCCAACTATGATACGAATAATGCACTGTGACTGGTCAAATACATTTTCTATTCATACATCAACGGTTCTAATGTGATTATCATGAACTCTGCCCAGACGGCATCATCCATAGCATTGACACAATGTGCGGCACTAAATGAAAGCAGGAACAAACCAGCTCTTCAGGACGATTCTGTTCGGTAAGACATTCCTCTGCACCTGCAAAGAAATGAAATGTCATGAAAATACTGCACCATTAATCGAATTCTTTAGGCAATGATTTCAAAGATATTATGAACACGGAATGAAGCCAGAAGTGTCATAGTGGCGCAACAGTTATCCCATTGTCTCACAATTCCAGCGACCTCGGTTCGATCTCAGATGCTTCCTCTCTGAAGTTTCCCTATCCTCCCAGTGATCGCATGTGTTTGTACAGGTTTATCCAGATTCCTCATATACTAAAAGACATACTGAATAGGTAAATTGGCGACTCCAAATTTCCTGCAGTGCAGGTTATTGGCAGGAGAATCGTGGGGCATAATATGTTTCGTGGAAATAAGTAGGGGAGTCGGACCGATGGGAATGCTATGCAAGCTGTCAAAAAACACGATGGGCCGAATGTTTCCAAGCATCTTTTGCGTACACCAATCTCATATTCTTTTCCGGAAATGAAGGTGATCGTTTAAGACATCAGAGGTAGATGGGGCTGGAGAATGGGGTCAGACAATTAACCACTATGCCATAGCCTTGCAGACTCGAAGGATCATCTTCCTTCTGTTTATATTCCAAATATGTACAAACATTCCCTGACTTTTTTCTCCTTGTTCAATCCATTTGGATCACGTATGACTATATTTCCTTTGGGTTGAGCATTTTCTGAGATATCTGATAAACAAATGCGGGATTCGTGCACCCTGCCACAGGTGGAGCAGAAGGTGCTTGACTAGGGCAGTGAATGGATATTATTGTCCGTGGTCTGCTCCTTCCATCACTTCTGTTCGTTTCCACGTGTTGCCACAAATAGGTTGAGGTGCTCACATTGCCTTCCCGGGTGGCCCTTTGCAATTTTGCTATGGATTCGCACGAGTCCGGGAGAATGGTACATGTTCAATGTCCGCTTTTCGATCTCTGGCCGTGAGTAGAATGGCTGATTTCTGTTAACTACGTGAAATATGTGGCCCAGACACTGGAGCCAAGGCAGTTTGATTGAAGCTCCGGTGACGGTAGTGCTGTCCTGGAAGAGGACGATGAAATAAGTTTATTTATCCTGCCTGTAGATTCGGAAGATTTTCTTTAAATCTTACCTTTACTCTCCTGTTTCCGGCACCGCGTCCCAATTACGATCATTAAGACTAGAATCACCAGTCCACCCAGCGCACAGCCAGGAACCCATGCGGCAAGTAGTTTTCCAGAGGAACCTGCAAGGTTTGTGAAAGTGTACATTATGGTGGCTGCGAGCAAACTTTTTTGGTGGGGGGCAGCTGCTGTTGTTGCGCGTGGTAGTGGTGGGGTGGTGTCAGCTACTTTGCAGATAGTGTCCGCAACACAAAACAGTGAAAGGATAAGAAAACAACAATAAATGCAGGATGTCTTATTTTGCAAAATAAAACCCGAAGTGATGCTTACATTGGACAGATGAATTATGCTGAATTGATCTGCGGCTCTGTGGACTTGAAGGCTGCTTGATCATCATGATAGGCGGATTGTGGCTGGAGAGGGAGTGATTTCCCTTGACTGAAAATATTTCCGATTTTAAGCTTGATAATTTATCTAATTATCACTTGTTGCTCAGGGATAGTTTTGTCACAAGCCTCCCTTCCATTCCAACTCAAAACTGTGGAAGGCCACAAGCTGCGAAAGACGTCCATTCGTTTTGGCAGCTTCAAATGTATGCTCTACTAGACATTTTCAATGGAACTATTGTGAACTTTCCTCGCCATCAGTAATAAATAATAATAGTACGTTTTATGTATTCACGAAATTAACAAGAGATGGCTCTTTTGGCCTCTTACCTGGGTTAGATTCGGAAACAGAATAGACTGCCACTGCTGAAGCATTCAGGGAGACATGAGATACCAAACAGCTATAATTGGTGTCCTGAGCTGGCTCCCTATCGGTGAAGGTGCTGGAAACCTCATAAAGTCCCTCGGCGTTCTTCTTTGTCTGGGTATCTATTCGCAATGTTGTTTCGATGCCATTTCTATGCCAAGTAAGCGTGAAGTTCTCGGGATAAAAAGCAGCCGTTTCACACACGAGAATTAAAGTTGTGGCTGAACTCTTTTCAGGAGTCTTGTCGAAAATCTTCAGTGGAGTTGGGACTGCTGCGGAACAGACAATGAAACAATGTTAAACGGTATTGCGCCGTTGAAGTATTTTTTTCTTAAATTAACATCGAATCCGTCAGTTATAATGCTGCCGTTTGGAAAACTTCATTAATATTACCTATTAATGCCCGAGCCAAACTTCTATTATAGGCCCGTATTTGCTGAGTTTCACCGACTCAGAGAAAATGACGCCGCTTCAAATATTCATATTTTTTCGGAGTCTAAAGAATAACCAAATACTTTCCGAGATAGATTAACACGATGAGACTTTGTCTGTTTAATTCACGCAGATAATGAAAAGTAATCCGCAAATCATTGATGAGAAAACGGGTAAGTGAGTTGGTTTTGTGGTAAAATACGCAGTCGAGGCACATAAACTAGTGAAAAGTGTATATTGTTTTAAACATCGGGATCTATCAGCGCAATGCCATCTGCGAATTATATTAGTTATTCAAGGCGAGCGCGGTTCAACATTGAGTTTTCCACGCTCCAGTTCGCTGCATCAAGCAGTTGACTAGCAGTGTGTTACACGCTGTCTTTCAAAACCTTCACACTGGTTTTATTATTCATTTGGAATGTCAAACAACAAATCAGAAATCAGATGGAATGTTGGTCATAGCGTTTAATCCTGCCAAGCGCTAAGTGATGCATTTTGGGAAGTCATGTAAAGTAAAATTTAAAGCGTTAAGGAAGGTTGATGAACAAAGGGATCTTTGGTTTCAAGTACATAGTTCACTGAAACTGGCAATACAAGTAGATAGAATAGCGCAGAAGACATATGGCATGCTTGCCTTCATAGGTTAGCGCATTGCATATAAAAGTTGGAACGTTATGCAAGGAATTTTATAAAGGACTGGTTAAAGAGCATTTGGACCATTCTGGACAGTTCTGGTGGTCCCACTAAATAATGCATATATTTCGCTGGAGGGAGTGGAGAAGATTCACCAAGACTTTTCCTGGACTGGAGGACTTTGGTTATCGGGAGAGATTGGATAGACTGGGTTTGTTTTCCCACGAGCAATAGAGGCTGAGGGGTGAACTGGTGGGCCTATATAAAACTATAAGAAGCAAAGAAAGAGGATTTATTTAGGACCTTTCTCCATGGTAGGTGAACCAAAAGCAAGCGACCTTATGTTTAGGATGAGGGGAATGAGTTTTAAAGGGGATTTCGGAGAAACTCGAAGCCAGACGCAGTGGTGGAGTCAAATAAAACCATTTGGTTAAGAGATATTTAGACAGGCGCTCAGATAGGCAAGGCTTTGAAGGATATGAATCTTATCTGGGGGAAGAAGATTAGTACAGATGGGCAAAAAAGATTGGCGTGGACACGCTGGACTGACGGGTCGCTTTCTCCTGTACAGCTCTATGAATCCATGACTCTAAACAGCAATTATTCCAGACCGTGTGTTTGTTCAGAGATGTTTTAACGTGAATGGTTTTGAGTAATTTAAATTGTGAATATTGTTCCGTACTTCAGCTGGTAAAATGTCTAATAAATAGCAGGATTTATGTTTTATTTTTGTAACATTGGACGCTAGTTTGAGACATTTTCTAATTTTAAGTTCCAAACAACAAGAACAATCATCATTTTAACTCCTTAACCAAGCAAATTAAATCCAATGCACTTCACAAGAGCGTTATAACAAGTTAGGAGGAGCAAAATGATGACACTGGGCATCTGATCAAGGGTCATTCAAATCTTCGAATCTGTGAATTTTGAGCACACCTTGAAGAAATAGAGATGCTGAGAGATTTCAGTGGGGGATTACAGAGCTTTCACCCTTGTTCGCCCTCAGCTTCTGCCGCTATTATTGAAACGATACCATCCTGCGTTGTGCAACCGTGCACAAATTTGCCTACAGCAATCCAAAGAACCCCCAGAAACGCATTTCTTTGGTGTTTTATTAGATATCTCCAGATCAGAAATCGATGGAGAACTACAGAGGAATGAGGATTCGAATAGTAAAGCGAAGCATCTGGTTATCAGTGTTGGCGAGCAGAGTGAAAGTCATCGAAAATTGTGTGAAATGTGAGATGCATGTAAAGCTTCGGTCCTCCCCTTGTGCGCAGCGAGTGGATAGAGTGACTGTACTTATAAATACAACATAATATTAACAACGGATATTAAAACTTATGTTCATAGTGAATCTGTTTTCTGGCGCGTTATATTCGATACAGTTAATGGATGCTTCGCTCTCCAGTTATTTCCACTTACCGTTCACTTTCAGAAGTGATCCGGTACCATTTCTTGGAGACATTCCTTGACGGGTCACCGAACACACATAAACTCCAGAATCTTGGAGCATTACATTTTGCAACTCAAAGTACCAAGTGGCTTGACCTCTCCGACCAGCTTGTTTTCTCTTGTCAGCACCTGTCCGTTGGTAGTCATTCTCGCCCTGTTTCCACCATTGGACTCTTACCCAGGATTGGTCCGTAAAAATGGGCAATATGCAGTAGAAGACGACGTTTTCCCCTTTGGATACAACTACTTCTTTGGGAGATTGGATTACATTGAAGGAAATCTGATCCGCAGCTGTCAGAAAACATAGTCAAGAACAGGTTAATACTGTTAAATCCAAGAATATGGAAGATTAGGTGATGTGATCTAGAGGCTAAATTGCAGTTAGTCGGAATAGGGTGGAGGCTAGCCGGCAATTGATTTAAAAATAAAAGCAGATGGAAATTGATTAAAACTGTACCTATGTAAATATTCCCACCCACTGCCAGGACGAGAAACATTACAGTCGCTGACATTCTGACCAAAGGATTCAACTCATGAGTCTGTAGAAACGTGCCTTTTGAATAGTTGAGTGAGGGAGTGGTTTCCACTCTACGAAGGATGATTCATATCCTGTAGCGGGGTGTTACAGCGATGGATTGGTGAATTGGTTGCCGATACTAGATTAGGGGAAATAATATGTTTTTTGATATATTTCTGTTTGTGCTACCAGACTCTTTACTGCTCCTCTCGTTCTTTTCTGATAACGGAATATCTGGAAATGGATGTTCGGAGATTTCGCAAGGTTTTGAAACTTCCACAATCACTATTTTAACATAACATGATAGATCTACTGTATAATGCCAACGTTTGTAATGCCAAAGACTTTTACAATCATTTTGAATAATAAGCAGGAATGTTTGGGAGACATATTGGCGATTAAATAAATTAATGATGTGCTGGTTGTTCACCGGAGCGCGTGATCCGTTCATCAGCAGACGTTAACCTATCATCTCATAGTTACTTGTGTTTAAGTTGAGCAGTCGGCTGATTCAGCAGCGGCACTCGCGCCCGGCGTCCTTTAAGGTGGCCCCGGTTGCACTGCTCAGTTTCACAACCTCCGGCAGTTTAATCTGGTCTCCTGAAGGGTAGGATAGCTCCACTTACTATCACTCCAATCAACGCTATGATTTAATGCCTCATTGAACAGCGGGAAGGAACACTTCAGGTGTGTGAAACATCACTTGCAGAAAATCACGTTTCGATCGTTGTTAATGAACAACTATTAAGCGGCTATTTACTAATATACAATGTTGCATGGAATTATATCAACACTTAGAACTTTGCAAGAATCAACTCCAAACTATTTATCAGCTTTATCAACATAACATTTGCCATATTGTTGACGAAGTACCTAATTTGCAGACGGCGATCAATGGCGGTAAAATTTGTCTTGCAGCTTTGAAATATATTCTGTTGCGCATTGGCAATAGTTCTTTTTACACTCTCTAGTCATTTCAGTACTATTGGATCATTGGACTGTTTTCGATAACTTAGTATTTACAGTATATATTACTTTAATGTGGACTGACCATGTTTAGTTAATACACATGTTAATCAACCGGTTTTATTTCCCTGCTCAGAGGGGATGGACGGTGAACGCAAGTCTCGTCGGCAATTCGCGCATGCCAGAAACGAAAAAAACTTGTATCCTTTTATTTTCCCTAACTGTACGCAGAGGAAAGTTTTATTTTGTGCTATTTGACTCTGCCTGCTTTTATTTCTATTTGCATTGTGAGCTAAACTGAAGGAATGTAGTTATTACCCTGAATGAATGATATTTATTACCCTGTACATTGTTCATGGTGATTATTTAATTGGTGAGTAAAGTCCTGTCAATGTAAGTATGTGACGTGAAGGCAGAAACATTTGTTTAGTTCTTAACCTTTTACAGACTTTTCTCGAGTTTCTGTGCCTCGACTGCGTATTTTATTACAAAACCAACCCACTTTCTCGTTTTCTCATCAACGACTTGCAGATTACTCGTCACTATCTGTGTGAATGAAACGGAGAACTTTTCATTGTATTAATCTATCTCGGGGATTATTTGGTTAATTCTTTAGACTCCGAAGAAAAAAACAGTATGAATATCTGAAGTAACGTCATTATCTCTGAGGCAGTGAGACTCAGGAAATATCGGTGCATGAGATGAGGCTTGACCTATGACCTCATTTCAAACCTTTTCTTCGCTTCATTTCTGTTTTTTTTTAATAACATTTCTACCTACGTTTACATTAAGAGTAACAATTGGCTTCGAATTAAATAACAAGCGCTCAAAACGTTCAAATTTCTCCATCCTCAGCACGTGAAAATTGTTTATTTATGTCTGAAACGTCTGAGACTTCTTGGGCGACATGTTTCTAACCCAATATGCCTTATAATTAGAAGTAGCTATTAACTACCATCTCGATTTCCCTGACAACATTGACACCTTCGGTCAAAGAGTCTATTGGTCATTGGAAGATGCGTTAATCAGGAACTTACTGATGTACACTGTACTTTTACAAGTACAATTCATGCATTATCACACCAGTGACGAACAAGGAGAGCTTTACTTATTTAAAAATTGCAGCAAACACACAACGAGGTAATTAACTCATTAGGCTGGTGCAAGTGTTCTGGCACATCATAGACATATCCAAATATCATAGTCTATGGTCATTAAGGTCCAAGAATATTTACTGATGTGTTTTGGTAACCGTGTACTTCTTAGGATTTATACACTATTCAGCGCTACGATGTTGTTCTCTTCCATTTAGGAGGCTTCTGGAGTTAGAAAGAAACAAAACCAGAATGATTTCCATAATTGGTTTTACCATTGCGGATATTTTAAAAAATCCTCCAGTTCTTCTTTCAACTGTATCCAACATGTGGAATATTTTATCTGATATTTTTATTGCCGAAGTAGTGTACTTCCCAGTGTCATTAACAATATGCCAGAAGGAGCTGGAAGTACTCGCAGATAACTGACCACTTTTGAAGAGAGCAAATGTGTCAATGTTTAGCCTGATGAAAGATATTTGGCCCGGAGAGTTAGATCTGTTTCTGTCTGCATAGATATTATGTGATCTACTGAGTATATTCGAGTACTTTTTTTTTGTTACTTTAATCGATCTAGAAGTCCTCAATCAATTTAACTCCTATTTGATTGACCTAAAATAAATGCCTTTTTGGAAATGCATTAGCACAATGGTATTTTAGTTTCTCTCCCTTTCTTCTGAATTGCACTAATAATTTTAACTTTCATTGCCAATCAGGTACATACACTTCAGTGCAAATTCGTATTGCATTTCCACAATTTGCTCCATCCAAAATCTGTCACAATTAACTGATCTCTCTGATATCTTCGTGTAATGCTTTGTCTTTTGGGTGGTCTTACTGAAAAATCCGAGAGAATTTGGAGATTTACTCTCCTTCTTTTGTTTTTTTTTCCATGCTAGAGTATCGAGTTGTGGTCTGTCTAGTTTCGTTAAAGCATTCCTGCTAATGGTCGCAGACACTTTAACCGAAAAATCTAACTAATTGTTTCATTTGTCTCGGTGAGTTAATCTAACGTTTACGGCGCCAGAGAATTTAGCCCAATTCAAATCATTGTGGTATTTTGCTTTGTCTGAGCGGAAAAGGGTTTACACTTTCATCTTACACAGTTCACTGTAAGAAGAAATACTGGCCAAACTACAATTTTACAATACTGTTTAATGATCCCAGTTGGCACAAGAGTTTCTTTCCCCACCTCCACCCACTCCATCTGTCTATTATTCACACATTTCTCCCATAGCTCCCCTTCCCCACTATTCCTATCTGCCCTCCCCCACTGTCTTCAGTTGAATCCATGCTCCACTTTCCTTTCCTATCAGATTCCATCATCTTAAACCCTTTCGTGCTTCCACCAATCACCTCTATTGGCCGTCGGTATTAACCCAGCTGTACCTTTTTATCATGAACCAATGGTGACTGAAGATAAAACATGGTAAAAGAGAGAGAATTATATTACATAAGACAATACAATCTCCTATCAAAGGATTTGAGAAGAAATTAGGAGCACACGAGAAGAGAATCTCAGATTACGCGACCTGAAACTATCGACAAAGGCCAAACAAGCATGATTGCATCCATCGGTTTAAATCACTCTGGATCCATCTGGCAATCGCAGAAGCGCGCTCAATCCTCTGTGAAAATAAATGTTCAGGATTATACGTCTTTCATTTACCTTCAACTGGGTTGCACTCCTGTTGACTTCTTCCACAATTATAGATTAGTTTGTTATTAATTATTTTGCAGTCACTTTTACCCTGCAATGTTATTTCCACCTAATACGGAATAATGTACGATCAAGAATTTTAGCAATGCGAGCGTGCAGGATGCAACGTATGAAGACACAATCTGTATTACTGCAAATATAGTGCGACAAAATGAGACTGTTTCCTTTAACGGAATAAAAGGGGAAATTGAAGTCATCTTTATGGGTCACCGAGAATGAAATTATGCTGTTGAAAGGGCACAACGGGTGAGCGTTACACTGTTACAGCTGAAGGCAGACATTTAAATACGTTTCAAAACAATGTGGATAAAACAAAAAACTGTTAGATATTTTTAAGTCGATCATTATCCGGTTGCGCATCTAAGTTTATTTTCAGGGCAAATCCATTGTCGACGCTCTACTTAGTGCATTCTATGTGATCTAGTAACGCATCGTTCTAGCTTTGGTGTAGGAAAAGGCAAAACGAATCTACCTGTTGAATGTACAGAATCGTATTGCTACAAGATGAAACAAAGCACATTTTCAAGTCGAGGCTTCTACTACTTTCACACCAAATGAAAATTGGAATCTGGGCACTGACAAGTCAAATGATCTGTAAACATCGCGAAAATTCAGAAAAAGCAATATATGTATCCAAATATGATACTTCTCTGAACTGTCTGCATCAAGTACTAAGCTTGCACAAAGTTCTTGGAATATTTTAACCAGGTCTCACCTCTCTTAAAAGCCCGTAGCATGTTTTGAATGAGTTTGCATTTCGTCTGAAGTAATACCCTTTCTGAATCAATTATCCATACTTATGCTTTTGAGTTTCGCGACAATTAAAACAAAATCGTTCATCTTTCTAGATTGTCTCACCAAGTTAATTATCATTGACAACCAGCTTGGTTATTGCAATAAACTGTGGAAAGAAAATGCTCTTTGTGATGAATGAGGAAGTTCGGGAAATACGTCACTTACTGTTTGTCGTCAGTAAGGATCTAACCAGCTCCGATAAAGATGCTTGATATCAAATTTAGTTTTTAGTATTTTACAGAGCAAATGAACCGTAACAAGTATTGTCATTGCAAAATTAAACCGGTAATGTGACACACCATCATATGGAAACCTGCACACTGAAAGCTCTGGGAGATGATCACTATTAGAGTTAAGGCAGCTGATTCTTTTTGCTGGTAAGTGCAAAGACCTTCGTGCATTTGTGCACATTTTGCTGATACTTCTTTTTAATTGCGTGTTGTTCCATCTTATTTTTCCTTGTTTATCAATGAAAGCTATTTACCAGATTCGAAATTTGCTTCATGTATTTATTTACTTTTTCCCAGATTACTAATTTACTATTGTACTTACTTACTTAAAACCCTTAGATAATTTATATTTTGAAGTGCACAGTCCATTGGATCACTATCTCTATGTTCTTCGGGCTGACGAAATAACTTCGCGCAAAGTGGACCAAACCTCTTAAGACTTTAACGTCCCAAGAGAAGCCAATGTTTCTCTATTCTTCACATTCCCTAAAGCACAAGTTACTCCCGATGCTTATTCGTGGATATTGGGCGAGTAGGTATTTCTCGAACCAGACTGCAGAAAGCAATTTTCTGTTAGAAACGGCAGTGGGTTATTTGTTGTCCTGAATGTGAGTATCGCCGACTCCGGAATAGAGTATTGCAAAACGAAACATCAGCAACAACCTATCCGAGATAGAAGTTGCTCCTACCGTACTGTTTTCTTTAATTTTCATTTTGAGAAGAGATTGTATGTGGTATTTGTAAAATTCTGACGGGAACAATTTTACCTAAGACGAAAAACTTTTTGCCAGAATACTGATTTTTCAATGATCAGCTAGTCTTTATTTGTTGTTTTTTTCTGGTTGATAGTCCATGTGCCGATTATTTTCTCTTGCAACTGCTGATCAAGTTTACCCCTTTACTGAACCCAATTCTTTCTTTCTTTTTCAATCTTTTTTTTAGTTTTCAAATTAATACAGATTTATATATAGCATCAATATTTATACATGTAATACCAAGAGATCAGGATAACAATGATAGCATATATAATCATAAAGAGCAATAAAATATATTAAAAAATCTGTAGATCCAACGATCTCTTAGTAAGTGAATATACTATAAAAGAAAGGAAAGAAAAAAATTATTATATAAATTTAAGAAAAACCCAAATCAATAAGAAAAAGTTATAAACAATATAAACTAAACAAAAAAAACTTTTCAGAAGAAAAACAAACAAAAAAAGTGGGAAAAAAGGAAAAAAACTGGGCTAAAATTTCTCAGTAGAAACAGAGCAATATTATGTCTTCAAGTCCGTTCCTCCAAGTTAGAAAGTTATTGAAAGGGGATCTACATCATGTGAAAATATTGAATAAATGGACTCCAAATATCTTCAAATTTAAGCGAAGGATCAACAGTACCACTCCTAATTTTTTCCAAGTTTAAACATGATGTAGTTTGAGAAAACCATTGAAAAGTAGTAGGGGGTATTGGATCCTTCCATTTAAGCAAAATGGATCGTTTGGCCATTAATGTAACAAAAGCAATCATACGGTTAGCGGAAGGAGATAAATGGCATGAACCCAATTCTAAGAGGATCAATATCAAAAAGTTGTTCTAAAAGAGCAGTGTATCGTTTTACAAAAAAATATACACTGAAGTGAGACAAAGCTTTAAATGTTCTTTAATTTGATTATTGCATATGGATAACATACTTTTATTTCTCATTCCAGCGAAGTGATACAGAGGAAGGAAAATCTGAACATTTCACGTCATGTCTTTTCTACATAAGTAACACCATCTGCTTCATGCTGAATGTTGTCGCATGTTTAAGACACTTATGGAAGGCTGCTGGTCTGGTTGTTTAACAAACATACTACTTTGGCATCAGAACATAAAATGGCTAGGATAACATCTTCTACACTACATTAGAAAATACTAGGACAGATAAGTCCCCGGGGCCTGAAGGAATATTCCCCAGGCTGCTCCGCGAGACGAGGGAGGAGATTGCTGAGCCTTTTGCTAGGATCTTTGAGTCCTCGTTGTCCACGGGAATGGTACGGGAGGATTGGTGGGCGGCAAATGTTGTCCCCTTATTCACAAAAAGTAGTAGGGATAGTCTAGGGAATTACAGACCAGTTAGCCTTACGTCTGTGGTGGGAAAAACTGTTGAAAAGGATTCTTAGAGAAAGGATCTATGAGCATTTAGAGAATTATGGACTGATTAGGGACAGCCAGCGTGGCTTTGTGAAGGGACGATCATGTGTCACAAGCCCGATAGGGTTCTTTGAGGAGGTGACCAGGACTATTGATGAGGGTAGTGCAGTAGATGTATTCTACATGGATTTTAGTAAGATGTTCCACATGGTAGGTTTCTTCAGAAGGTCAGAAGGCATGGGATCCAGGGAAGCTTGGCGATGTGGATTCAGAATTGGTTTGCCTGTAGAAAGCAGAAGGTTGTGGTAGAGGGAGTGCATTCAGATTGGAGGGCTCTGACTAGTGGTAACAAGGATCGGTTCTGCGACCTCTACTTTTCGGATATTTATTAATGACTTGGATGAGGGGTTAGAAGGGTGGGTGAGCAAGTTTGCACAAGACACAAAGGTCGGTGTTGTGGATAGTGTGGAGGACTGTCGAAGATTGCAGAGCGATATTGATAGGATGCAGAGCTGGGTTGTGCAGTGGCAGCTGGATTTCAATCCGGAGAAGTGTGAGGTGGTACACTTTGGAAGGACAAACTCCAAGGCGGAGTACAAGGTTAATAGCAGGATTCTGGGTAGTGTGGAGGAGCAGAGGGATCTGGGGGTTCATATCCACAGATCATGAAAGTTTCCTCACAGGTGGATAGGGTAGTTAAGAAAGCTTATGGGTTGTTAACTTTCATGAGACATGGGATCGAGTTTAAGAGCCGCAAGGTAATGATGCGGCTCTATAAATCTCTGGTTAGACCACACTTGGAGTACTGTTTCCAGTTCTGGTCTCCTCATTATACGAAGAATGTGGAAGAGTTGGAAAGAGAGCAGAGGAGATTTACCAGGATGCTGCCGGGTTTGGAGAGTATGGATTATGAGGAGAGACTAAGGGATATAGGGCTTTCCTCTTTGGAGAGAAGGAGGATGAGGGGAAACATGATAGAGGTGTACAAAATATTAAGAGGAATAGATAGAGTGGACAGCCAGCACCTCTTTCTCAGGGAACCAATGCTCAGTACAAGAGGGCATGGCTTTAAAGTAATGGGTGGGAAGTTCAAGAGAGATATCACAGGGAGGTTTTTCACCCAGAGAATGGTTGATGCATGGATGGCGCTGCCTGGGGTAGTGGTGGAGGCAGGTACGTTGGTCAAGTTCAAGAGATTGTCAGATAAGCATATGGAGGAATTTAAAATAAGGGGATATGTGAGAGGAAGGGGTTAGATAGACTTAGGTGTGGTTAAAAAATTGGCACAACATGGTGGGCCGAAGGGCCTGTGTTGTGCTGTATTGTTCTATGGTTCTATGTTCCATAGGTGGAAATTTGTTCCAATGAAAGTTGTTGGCGGTGGCGTAATTGCCGATTAAATTGAGACAATTATTTTTAATTCATGCCTGGATATCCAAATGGTATTCCGCCATCTCCAACCAGCTCCCACCACCAGGCACATCTTCCCCTCCCTTCCCCTCTCCGCAGAGATCCCTTTCTCTGTGACTCCATTGTCCGCTAGTCGCTCCCCACCGATCCCCCTCCAGATAATTTTCCCTGAAACCGCGCCATATGTTACACCTGCCCCTACATCTCCTCCTTCAACGCCATTCAAGGACCTAAACTCTCCTTCCAGGTGAGGCATTCCTTCAAATGTGAATCCATCGGTGTCAATTACTGCAATCGGTGATCCCGTGCGGCCTCCTATACATCGGTGAGACCCGATGCAGATTGCGGGATCGGTTCGCAGAACACCTTCGCTCTGTACGCCCCACCAGCCAGGATCTCCCAGTGGCCAGCCATTTTAATTCCCCTTCCCATTCCCACGCGACATGTCTGTCCACGGTCTCCTCTACTGCCAAGTGGAGGCGAGAGGCAGATCCGAGGAACAGCACCTCATATTCGGCCTTGGTAGTCTCGAACCTGACGGCATGAACATCTATTTCTGTAAATTTCAGTAAACACTCCCCGATGCCTTTTTTCCCTTATCCCACCAGCCCTATCACCCTTTCTCTTTCCCCTCCCCCGCCCTATCCATCTGTCCATCACCTACACGTTCCTCACTCCCGTTCTCCTGCTCACCTCTTTACATTTATTCCATGGTCCACTTTCCTCTCCTATCATATTCCATATTCTTCAGCCCTGTGTCACGTCCACCTCTCACCTCCCATTATTCCCACTCTCCCCCTTCCTCACCTGCCTGTCACTCCTCTCACCTGCATCCACTGTCATCCGCCAGCTCTTGCTCCATCCCTGACCCCCACCTTTTTATATTGGCTATTTCCCCTCTTTCTTGTAGTCCTGATGTAGGGTCTGGACCCAAAACGTCGACTGTCCATTTCTCTCCATAGAAGCTGTCTGACCCAATGTGTTCATCCAGCATTTTGTGTGTTGCTCCATGTTTTTAGCATCTGCAGTCTCTGTTGTGTCTCTATCAAAATGTTATGGTACGAAATGGCAAATTTATTTGAAGTATTGTCAATTGGAACCTAACTGGATGACTGAGAATTCTCCCAAGATCGAATGAATTACTCTGTTCTTAGGACCTCAGTTCGGCCTTTCCGGGAACCTTTCTGAGACTGCCAAATTCATTACGCATTCGGAACTATTTGAGAGGGAAGCTCTTGATTTTATCTCCATTGATGGATTTCACCCAGTCCCAAAAAATTATAAAGGAAGCGGAATGTAGTCGAACTTTGTGTAAATGACCGGCCTCTCATGTTTACAATTCACGATTCCATTGATATTCTAGCAATCTCAGGCTGAGGAGTCAGCTGGAGATGAAGAGATCCCTTCAACTTTCTGCCTCCTTGGAATTTCTTCTGCAGATCACTGGTCGAAGAATGTGAATTCTTCGCGTTGTTTGGTCATTGAATATTGTGATGATGGGAATGAAGATGGGGCTGCTATTCTTTTAACTCTTCCACTAATTTCTGATTTGCCAATTTACAAATTCGGACAAACAAATTTTTACGAAGTAATATATTAAGGACTCTACCACCAGTTAAATTGCGACCGCAGATCGATAAGATATACGTTGAAATTCGTAAAATAAGTTGGGTATACGATTGACTGTTTAGACATAACGTGCACAACAGACCGAAAGGCATGCAAAGGTACAAATAAAGAAAATGAGCCGTACAACTTTAAAGACTTCCCATTCTTTTTAAACAAGTGTATGAACATCTTAATATAATTTAAATCAGTTGATAGAAAATCTTTAGACCTCTGATCCATTTGGAGGAACTTCCATGATGCAAAAGCTACACCAAAGTAATGAAATGTTATCAATTTCAATACACAGTATTAGTCTACATCGGTATTAGAGATAATTGGAGATAGAGTGCTCATAACAAAAGTACTCACATTTTTCACATTAAAAGGGAAGCACTGTCACAATAAATATCCGGAAGAGTTCAAAGGTTAAATACAACTTCTTGAGTTCCAAGATATTTAGTAAATTAGTGAAGAATGATACGGCCATGGGAATTGCTTTGTCTATGTGAAATAGATATTGCTACAGACGTTCATTCAGGATCATAGTTCCCTACGTCAATATTGTGCTAAGATCGACCCTTCCATTCGGATTTATAGCGCCTTAATTGCTGCATGTTACCAGCGATTCAAGTTTCACCTTCGCTTTCAAATTAATGTAAGCACCAAAATCGGTAACCCAGATAATTAATGTAAATTTAGCATTGTAATACTATCACAAGGATGATCGAATATGCATGAATTGTTTACGTTTAGAAAGAAATAACTAACATAACTTTTTGTCTGTTTTAAGGCTCCCCCAATCCCTCTGAAAATCGTTCCCTTTGAAGTCTTTCTTACTTCTCAGAAACTCCTGTGTAAAACGGTTGCATTTTATCCTGAGCATTTAGAAATATACTGGCGAATAAACAATGCTGAGTTTCTGACTAGAATGGAAACCGTGAGAAACAAGAGGGTGGGGGGGGGGGGTGGTATTGTATGTGATTTCCATTTTTTTAAATAGCGCCGTCTGCTGGAGCAAAACGCTGTATAGTAATCGCAAATAGCGCTTACGGTGCCCGCCACAGCCCTGCCCCGCACCCTTCCCCCGAGTCAACATCGTGTGATTGATATAATTCTGCATGGTAATACCACTACGGTGTACCACGGGCATTTCTGCGAAGACCTAGATTTATTCTGAATATTCTTAAACAATTTTGCTTCCATCCATCTGATGATGTCATGTAAGACTAGAGGTCTCTGTATTACGAGGCTATTTTGCCCAGATGAGTATTCTAGAATTAGGCATCACAGTCTCAAAGCAAGTAATAGCATGTTTACAACTGAAATCAGGAGTACCTCCTTCATTTAATGAGCAGTGGACCACTATTCTGCTGGTCCGTGAGATTTCAGTCACTGGCTGATAGATATTTGGATATTAGAGAATTCATGTGGGGATAAAGCAGAGTAGCCGGTTGAGGAGGAAGACCAGCCATGACTGCAGAGCCAATTAGAGGGTCCGAATATTCTACACTTCCTACATCTTATGTCTGTCTTCTCAAAATAAACATAAACAGGGTAAAATGAAGAAGACGGATGCTATTCCGGAGCTAAAAGAACGTAGGTTTGGCCATCTATTGGACTCAGGATTGTAAAGGTATGTCCTGCAGACACGCGATAGGTGGTACACTGTCATGTGTTTTCCTATGGAAATACGGGAACGAATCGGACTATTCAGTCAATTACTCAGATTATGACGACGGTAGAATAGTCGATCCTTATCTTTAGCGAGATCTAGGCAGGACAACGTTTAATGAGAATTTTTTTTAAAAAAAGACGGCTCGCTCTTCTGATTTGGAGTGTGTAAAACACACTGTCGGTGTTTTCCTTTCTGAGTGACATATCCCAGATTGGGGTGATAGATGTCTACATTCCAATTCCCTTCTTCCCGGAGCTTCCGACAATGAATGCATTGTGGACAACTGGCGATCATCTCTGTGGGCAGGTGCCCATTAAAAATGAGATGGGATTGACAGCGGATTTTCTGTTGACAGCGGAAGATCCGCTGTGCAGATGTACGCAAATAAAGCTGAAATATTTGAATCGGTTCAAGTAAGATACTAGAGGAGCACGATATAACTGAGAGAAAATATGTATTAGTGCAGGATCTTTCAAGAAATGACTACTTACCAGAGAGGAGTAAGCTATTTTTTGAGAATGAGAAGCCCGTGAGACGATCTGATGACTTTAACGTGAATATATAATTTTAAAAGGGAGTATCGATAAAATATGTTCCCTTTTCCTGGATTTTAAAACAACAGTTCATAAACTGAATGTGGTCTCTAAAAATCCAATGGAATACTTAAGGGAAATGTGTTTACCAGAATTTTGGAAATCGAACGAGAAGAATTCGAGGGCGTCAGTGCGATCTATGTACACAAGCGCAGCCTGGATATGCACAAGTATGAGGCAAGATGAGGAGGGAAAGTGAGGAAGTCGATCAAGTTAGCCGTGGGTCGATTTATCTGAACAACTAACCCATTAGATCCAATATATTGTTCCTGCTGTTAGCGATTATATAACTATGTGAAACTCTAAATCGGCATCTGATGATTGAGCTTTATAATTCTGCTGGAGGAAGGACGGGATAAAGCGAAGTACGTGCCTTGTCTGAATGCTTTAAACTCTATCGATGATTATCTGCAGAACATACCGTGTGTTTTCTTAAAGAAGATCCACAATTGCTGTATTCATGTAAATATTTATATTTTTCACTGTACTGCTGCCGCCAAACAACAAATTTCACGGCATTGTCAGTGATTCTGATTGTTCCCAAAGTGTTCACCCACTATTAGTTCTATCACCTGGCCTGGCTTATTTCCCAAAACTAGGTCCAATATGTTTTCTCCTCCGGTTGCACCCTCCGCATACTGTTTCCAGAACCTCTCTTGGCTGCACTGAAAAAACACCGCCCTATCTAAGCTTCTTGATTAAGGAAGTTCCGATCAAAACTGGGGAAGTTAAAGTCCCCCACGATGACAACGCAGTTGTTTCTGCAGCTTTCCAAAATCTGTCTACATACCTGTTTCTCCGCCTCCCGGTGGCTACTGGGGGGCCTATCGCAGAATCCCATCAGCGTAATTGCACCTTTCTTATTTTTGAATTCCATGCAAATTGCCTCTGTGTATGAACCGTCCAGTATGCCCTCTCTGAGGACTGCTGTGACATTCTGCCTTATCAGTAGTGCATTCCCTCCACCTCTATTACACCCCTCTTTATCGCTTCTAAGACAATGAAAACCAGAATCGTTGAGCTGCCAGTCCTGAACCTCTCGCAACAAGGTCTCTGTAATGGAAACAAATTACTAAATAACACAGACACAGCCAGTATTTGTGTTATTATTCTGGATTGGAATGGTGATTGGGCACCTGACTGACGACAAAAATTGCAACTGAGGGGCACATTTCTGGGTTGGGAATCTGTGGGAAGTGGTATTGCAAAGATCGGTGCTGAGACCATATCCACTTACAATGTATATCAATGATTTGGATAAGAGGATCAGGTGCAAAATATTCAAGTTTGTTGATGATACTAAGCTGCATAGCAAAATGGCTGTGAGGGAAATGCAGGAGCTGTGGAGAGTTTAGACTATTTAAATGAACAAGCACGTACATGGAGCACCAAGGAAATAAGGAAACATATGAGGTCATCCACATTGTTGTAAAAGAATAGAAAGGTGGCACTTTTCAATAACAAGTGATTCAAATAATGTTGGGGTTCAGATCTTTCTGCTGCCTTTGTACACGATTCACCAAAAGACCTCCCCTACCTCCTCCGATTCCAGGCATATGTTTCCTCCTCTCTCCTTAACCAGTCCTACCTTCACTCCAGTCATCATCCTACTCTTCACATATGAGTAGAACGCCTTGGGGTTTTCCTTAATCCGACTCGCCAAAGCCTTCTCATTCCTCCTTCTAGCTCTCCTAATTCCATTCTTAAGGTCCTTCCTACTACCTTGTAACCCTCTAGCGCCCTGTCTGATCCTCGCTTCCTAAACCTTAAATAAGCTTCTTTCTTCCTCTTTACTGGATATTCCGCATCTCTTGCCAACCATGCTTCCTTCACCCTACCATCATTTTCCTGCCTCAATGGGACAAATCTATCCAGAACCCCATGCGAGTGATCTCTAAACATCCTCCACAGTTCCATTGTGCATTTCACTGTGTACATCTGCTCCCAATTTACACCCCCAAGTTCCTGTCTAATAGCATCATAATTCCCCCCCCCCCCCCAATTAACTAGTTCTGCATACCGTCTGCTCCTGTACTTTTCCAAAGCAAGGGCAAAGGTCAGGGAGTTGTGGTAACTGTCTCCGAAATGCTCACCCACAGAGAGATCTGAAACCTGACCAGGTTCATTGCCTGGTACCAGATCCAGAATGGCCACTTCTCCAGTCGGCCTGTCTACATATTGTGTCAGGAATCCTTCCTGAACTCTTCTAACAAATTACGTTCCATCCAAACTTATTGCACTAAGAAGGTTCCAATCAATATTCTGGAAGTTGAAATCACCCATGACAACAACCCTGTCAATTTTGCACCTTTCCAAAATCTGCCGCCCGATCTGTTCCTCGGTGTCTCTTCTGCTATTGGGGGGGGGGGGTCTATAGAATACTCCCAATAGAGTGATTGCTCCCTTCCCCTTTCTGACCTCCACCCACAATGATTCAATAAACGATCCCTCCAGAACGTCTTCCCTTTCTGCAGCTGTGATACGACCCCTGAACAGCAATGCTACTCCCCCACCTCTTTTACCTCCGTCCCTGTTCCATTTGAAATATCTAAACCCCGGAACATCCAGCAGTCATTACTTCCCTTGTGACAGCCAAGTCGCTGGAATGGCCACAACATCGTAGATCCATGTACTGACCCATACTCTTGTTCATCACCCTTGTTCCTGATACTTCTGGCATTAAAACAGACACACTTCGACCCAGCCAACCGACTGCAATTTTGCTCTATCAACTGTTTTTCCTTCCTCACAGTCTCTCTACATGCTACATCATCCTGTACACCAACTTCCCAATCTTCTGACCTATCACTCTGGTTCCCTTCCCCCTGTCAAACTAGTTTAAACCCTCCGCATAATCTCCAACAAACCTGCCCGCAAGGATATTAGTCCCCATCCAGTTCAGGTGTAACCCGTTCCTTTTGTGCAGGTCATACCTTCCCCAGAAGAGATCCCAATGATCAACATATCTGAAAATCTGCTCCCTGCAGCAGTTTCTCAGCCACATATTCATCCGCCAAATCAACCTATTCTTACCCTCACTGGCGAGTAGCACAGGCAGCAATCCAGAAATTACTACTCTTGAGGTCCTGCTTTTCAGCTTCCTACCCAGTTTTCAGGACCTTATCCTTTTTCCCACCTACGTCGTTGCTGCCAATGCGTACCTCGACTTCTGGCTGCTCACCCCCATTAAGAATCCTGTGGCCCAATCTGAGACGTCCCTGACCCTTGCATCTGGGAGACAACAAACCAGCCGAGAGTCTCTTTCACGTCCACAGAATCTCCTGTCTGCTCAGCTAACTACAGAGTTCTCTATCTCTATTGCCCTCCTCTCCTCCCCCCTTCCCTTCTTAGCCACAGAGATAGACTCAGTGCCAGCGACCTGACAGCTGCGGCTTTCCACTGGTACTTCTCCCACCCCCACCTCCCCAACGGTATCCAAAGCAGCATACCTGTTATTGAGGGGAACGACCACAGGGGTACTCTGAACTATCTGCTTATTCCCTTCCCCTCTCTTGACAGTCACAGATTATTTTATTTTAAATGTCTCAAGAAACTATGCTTGTCGGATTTACCGTTTCTCGCCAACTGTATTGCGTGCTCAAACTCTTCCTTCCTTATTTTTCAGCCATTTTCTGCAGTTTCGCTTTATTTTCTCCAATATTCTGATCTGCTGCCTGTTCTGGCGTAATTGTATGTGTTTCTCTTTAGATTTGATACGATCTCCGACTATTGTTAGTTAACCTCAAATATTGTATTCTCCTCCTGCATAATGTTGGAATGTACCTTTTGTTTAATTCTGATAGATCCACTTAAGAATCTCCACTGCGTCTTGATTAACCCCACCTTAATTTATGTTGCGGGTTACTTTGCTCTACTTTATGAACTTCATAGTTTAATTATTTTCAAACACAAAACTTAGCCTCTTTCTTCTCTAACTCAGATGAATGTAAAGCTCACTCAGATTATCATCTCTTCCACCCAACTGTGCGGTCATATCTGAGCATTCCACCTGGATTCAAAATATGATTATTTCCAGTCTGTATTTCGATTAACCCCCCCCCCCCCAGCACACACACACACACACACACACACACACACACACACACACACACACACACATTATTGATGTACCTTTATGACAAGCTCCCATCATTTAATTCTTTATTCTCTGCTGTACATTGTAATAAATAGTCCGGGGTTCTCCATCACCTTCGTAAGTAATTCATGCCATTATGATTCCTCTCCACCCAAAGCACACGTGAATCTCAGTGTTATGAACTGAGATGATTCATTGCAATCGCAAGAAGTTCACAATCTATTAACATATATCAGTCAATTGTGGGAAAACTGTTTCGAGAAATCGGAAGAGATGGGCATGAGGAAATTATGCTTTCAGTCCGAGACTACTAATTTAATGTTCAGACAGATGAAAAAACAAGCCAGCAATGTGTCTACGGAAGCACTTGGGAAAATAACAGAAAGAAGTGAAGTTCAACAAGCACGAAGTTATACTTTCTCATCTAAACAATATCGAATATTGGAAGCATAGCATAGTCAGAAATAGATTTTCAATTGAATGAGAACGTTACCTATTGTTGTAAACACATTTAAACATATCAGTTAAAGTCAATAATGCAATTCAACGCCGAATATGCTTTCATCTGTTTCAATAAATAGTGTCAAGCTTGCGCCTGTCGGGTTGGTTTTCGAGAGGAGCGGCGGGACCACATCCTGGACGTTTCTCAAATAAGCAGCACGTCTTCGTTAACATTCGTAGATGCGCAAAATTAGACAAAATCCAAATTGAAATGTTAAACCAACAGCTTATAATTTTAACTGTAAATTGATACATTCATATTTTAATGCATGAACAATTTGTCGGTTAACTGAATAATAAATCAATGTGCATCTCCTTGCCACCATGTTTACTCATGCAATTAGTATCAGGTAACAAAATAAAGTGTGATATAATACTTAACAGCAAATCAACAGTTAGATTGTTACTTGCACTTGGACGGCTTTCAAAGTGCGACATGGACATCACGGGCCGCACACTTTCCTGGAGTATTATAGGAATCAGTGATAGTCGCGAGGGTGGGCTGTGTGATTGGAGGAAAAGAAAGCAATTGGAAGCTGTAAACTTATCAACTGAAGATAATCCATGCCATGACAACAAAGCTAATTTAAATGGACGTCAGAATTCATTAGATCAAATCAATGGAAATATTTTGCAGTTCTGCTACTTAAAATGAAGACGAGTCTATGCATTTACTAACCTGTAAATAATATTATTTTTATTCAGTTCAGAGCAGCGGTAATGCAATTAACATTATAATGTATCAAAACATAAAAAATTATCATTAGTTGCACATACATGAAATGAAGGTATTTTCAAAGGTATTTTAATAAAATTATAGATAATAATTCTGGACACTTTCCCTGATATAAAAGTAAAGATTTTTTTCCAGGTATGGTATTTCATGTCATATATACAGGTGAAATATTGATAATAGTGCAAGAAGAAATAACAATAAAAGGGTTGGGCAGAGTCAGCATCAATGTACGAAAGAGAAATCAGAACTGCCAATCCTTCGGCAATTTCTGAGGTTGTAACTGGTGAAATCGATGTGGAAGAAGCGCTTGATGCGGTAAACTTGTGCTTTCAAAAGTCCATTGGTAAGTGTCACAGACAAGATCTTGAAATAAAATTAGTACGCTCAGTATTTGAGGTAATTTTGTGCTGTGGAAAGATGATTTAGTAAAGAAACAAAGATTGGAAATAAAGGGAATATATCTGGGTTTCGAGGCTGATGGGTTGCTGTAGGTGTCGGCACGTGTGTGTGAATTATTTGGATAAGGGGATCGAATGTAATATATCCACGTTTGCTGATGCCACGAAGAAATGTGGAAGTGTGGTCTGTGAGGAGAATACAACTGCTTTGGGCGTTATAGAATGCATGGACCTGGAAGATGGAATATAATGTAGGAAAATGCGAGGCAGTCGACTTCGGTGAAAAAAATGGAAAGGTTGAATATCTTTCGAATAACAAAAGGCTCAAAAGTATTCGTGTTAAAAGGTATCTGCTTGTGCTAGTAATGAATCGCCAAAATTAATATGCAGTTTCATTGGGCAGTTGAAAGATGAAATGAATTGCGTGGGAGGGTTTGTAATTAAACGTAAGATTCCAACGAGAATGCAGCTAGAAAATGATGAGAGGTCCGATCTTTATGTTCTTGCTGTAGAAAGAATGCAGTGAAGCTTTACCAGATTGTTTCCTGTGATGCCAGGTTTTTCATGTGTGCTGGGATTGAGGAGAGCAGGTTTATACTTCCTCGAGTTCACGATAATAAGTGCTGATTTCATTGAATTGTAGGTACTTCTTCGGGGGGCTTGAGAAAGCGGAAAATGTGTTAACATTGTCCATGATTAGACGGCCTAGAACTTGGGGAGCAGTCTGAAACCAAGAAGGCGTGAGATGAAATTTCTTTTCATCCAGAGAAGAAAGAATCTTTTCGGAAAATTCCGATGTCTTCTTACTTTTACGGCGACATTTTAGCTATCGCATCTTCCGCTGCTGGCATTGCTCCTGAAGAACACTTCTTGTTATTTGGCTCATTATCTTCATTTGGTCACTTATTGCGATCAAATGTTTCAGTACGGTATGGATGGCAATCAAAACTAAATTTTGCACTGTATCTCGGTACATGTAACAATAGTAAACCAAATCCAATTCTAGTACTGTAGATTTAACTGAACTAGAGGTCAAGTTCACTACCGTTTACATAAAATTGCATGCCATATACACAAAGTTGTGAATACTAAGATAATGTTGACATTCTATTAATGTTTAAACCTGTCGACGTTGATGTTGCAATGATATAGTTTCAATAGACAGCACATTCAATAACTTCAATAACCTTGGCGGGTTTTACTAAAAATGTGCTTTCTCTGGATCTTACTCTATTTTTTCTTAGTTCGACACCACATCACGAGACTGAGCATCAATATTATAAGCATCAATCCAGCTACCGTACGACCAGGCTCCAAGGTAGAAAAACCTGCAACATTGTAAGAATATGTGCTATGGTGACCGTGATCTAAAATACATGAGATACTTGTTTTGTTCGTGGGGTTGGATAGGGTTACTAGTTACTTTCGTACAATCTAACAGCGAAAGCAAAACAAACAAGGAAATACAGAAAGTATAAATGTTTAAAATATAATACCCGAAGTAACTTTTTCATCAATAAGAATGAGGTATGATGAAGAGGACTGCATGTTTGCGTTATAAGAATTGCTGCTGGTTACAAGAGTTGCAACAACAAGGATGCTCAATAGGGGGATTGGAGAGGTGGGGTTTCCTATAACTGGAAGAGCTTTCTTGCTTTTATGAATATTAGCTTGTTAAATTAAAAGTAGATGTTTGACGATAGTTGTTCAACAATCTTCCCCTCGACACTCAAGTGAATTCTAAAAGTTTCCAGGTTTCCAAGAAGGCCCTTTCAGTTTGCCCTGGAATTAATTTTAGGATTCTATGCTTGAGCTGGCCAAAATGGCATCGATAACGACGACTTTACTGATGGTGGGGAAGGGAAAGGGAGAATAACTGGGGGAAGAAGAGAAGAGAGTGTCAAGATCGAAATCTGAAAAAAATTCAATGGAATTTATGTGAATTTCACTTGCGAGTATCAGCAAAAAGAAATTGTACGATATATTGCTTTGCGAAATCAACAAGAGATGACTCGCTTTTTTCGACTGTTGTCTTACCTTGGTTTACTGCATGAACATAATAGACAGCAAATACTGATGTGTTAAGGGAGACATGAGATACCAAACATGAATAATTGCCGTCGTTCTGAACTGGCTCCGTAACGGTCAGCGAACTGGAAGCCTCGTACAGTCCCTCGGCGTTCTCCTCTGCCTTGGTATGTATTCCTGTTGTTGTTTCGACGCCATTTTTGTACCAAGTAAGCGTGAAGTTGCTGGGATAAAATGCAGCCGTTTCACACACGAGAATATAGGCCGCGGCTGAATTCCTTTCAGGTATCTTGGCGAAAACTTTCAGTGGGGTTGGGACAGCTGCCAAACAGAGAATACACACAGATGAATTACTTCGCACCAGTGACAGATTATTTTTACTTGAAAAAAGTCTTATGAACCTCGAATCCCTTAACAAAAGTCGCGCCGTTTGAACATCGATTGGATATTACCCACATGAGCAAGTAATACCTAATCCATATCTCTAACAGACGCTAGAATCTGCTAAGCCTGGCCGACTGAGTGCACGCTATATTACTTCAGATGTTCATTGTTTTCTTCCAACTCTTCCCGAAACCATCTGGAGACTAGCTCAGTAGCATGAGATTCTCTGCATTTATTGCACATGGATAGTGAATAATAATCTGCATATTACTGACGATAAAACAAGAAGGGGCGTTGTTTTTTTTAACGGATCTCACAAAAGAAACATAATAATTGATGAGAAAAAAACATTGTTTCAAACACTCAGAGCTATCGGCATCACAGCTCCTTCCTACTCTTATTTATTAAAGGACAGTGCGGATCAGTGTTGAGCTTTTCAAACACCAGATCACTGCTTCAAGCAGCTGGCCGGTAGTGGGTTGCATGCCAGGTTTCAAATCGTTGATACTAATTTTATTGTTCGCGTGCAATATTAACGAACAACGAAGGCAGTTAGAGAAACAGCTGTGGATTCAAACCATGGCTTTGATAAGAGGCGCTTTGAAGGAACGGTTTTCAGTTACTTCGTTATTGAATATTTATCCTGTGCTTCAGCTGTTAGGCATTTAATGCGTTGAATATATTCCAGTCTGTATTGCATTGTGTTAACATGATGCGTATTGCGGCACTAGCTGCAAAGCATTGCCTAATTGAGAAATGCCATTCATAAAGCTCCTTAACTTAAGTTATATTGTGCTTCGTAGGACTCTTATAAAAAGGACAGGGAGGCACCTTGTTACTTAAGGGGAGTTGACCAAGGCTACAACAAATACGACAGTTTTAAAAGACGTCCTCAAGAAAACACGGTGCTATGAGGTTTCGGAAGGAGATTGCAGAGTTTTCAGCCTTGTTCTCCCGCATGGAGAACTTGCTTCCGGAGAGAAAGCAGAAGGCAGAATTGGAGAGCATAATTTGTTGGAGATTTTACGATTAAAGTAGATTAAAGATTTATAAGGATTGTAAATAGATTTGAAAATAAAGCTCAGAACATCAAAAGTAAAACCTCGGGTTACCGCAGGCTATTGTTAGCCGGCAAACTGGAGATAATTGAAAATTGTATGAACTAGGAGAATGGCAGCAGAGCATCTGCCTTCTTATTCAAGAAATTTCGATAAATACCAGATACATATTCGAAATACTTATTACCTGCAGTGTTCTATTGATATTTTATTAATTTACCATTCAATATTATAAGAGATTCTGTAGCATTTCTTGGAGCCATATCATTACGGGTGATCGAACACCTATAGACTCCATAATCTTGGATAGTTGCACTCTGCAACTCAAAGTACCTGCTTTACCCCTCGGACCAGATCGTTCTCTGTCCTAGGCACTTGTACATTGGAATCTTGCCCAAGATTGTTCATTTAAATTTTAAAATACGGCAAACCAATGAACCTCCAAAGATCGTCTCCCCTTGGGGTTTTATTGGATTTCTACAGATTAAAGATCCATGGAGAACAATGAAGGAATTTTAAAATGAGGATTTTTGAATCTTAAAACCAAAGCGTCAGGTTACCAGTGTTGGCAAGCAGAGTGAAGAGCATCGAAAATATAACATCGACAAATGGTATAAGTGACATCTTCATAGTGAATTGGTTTCGCCACGTGTTATATTCGATATAGGTAATGAACACTTCGTTCTCCAGTTATTTTCGCTTACCATTCACAACTAGAAGTGATCCGGTACCATTTCTTGGAGACATACCTCGATGGCTCACCGAACACTGATAGACTCCAGAATCTTGGATCGTTACATTCTGCAGCTCAAAGTACCAAGTTACTTTACCTCTCCGACCAGATCGTTTTCTCTTGTCGACACTTGTCCGTTGGTATTCACTCTCGCCCTGTTTCCACCATAGGACTCTTACCCAGGATTGGTCCGGAAGAATGGGGTGTATACAGAAGAAGACTGCGTTCCCCCCTTTGGATACAACCACTTCTTTGGGAGTTTGGGTTACACTGAACGAAATCTGATCCGCAGCTATCAGAAAACACAGTCAAGGAAAGGTTAATTCTGTTAAAGATAACAGGGAGATGAAAGAATAAAAGAGACAACATAGTCGAGGAAGAATATTTATCTGAATCAAATGGGGGTGGGGGGGGGGGGCACCGGTAAACAGATTTTAAATTAAAGGAGACGGAACAAAGAACAACGAGGTACCTGTGTAAATATGTCCACAGACTGCCAGGAAGAGAAACATTATACACACTACCATTCTGACGGATAGATTCAACTATTGAATCTTTACAAATGTGTGCTTGCAGTACTTATGGGAGGGTGTGGCTTATATTCCAGGAAGCAGGTCACAATGTTGATTCATGACCTGCAACTGCCGGTTACAGCTCTGTATTTCATTAATCGTATTGCTTGCTAAATTCTGATTCTTTTGCCTGTAAGAACCAAATCGGCCGGAGCAGCAGAGTGAGGTAAGTGGGATGATTTTTAATGTTACTTTTCATCAGTTTCTACTCTCAGGTTTATTATTCTTCACTGATGGTTAAAGACATAGAGATTGATATTCAGAAATCGGGCAAGCTTTGGAAGCGGACGTTGTCCATCCATTTCACGACTTTAACATGACCATTAGGATCTGTAATCGAAATTCACGAGAACATTTGCACCCTCGTGGATCCTGAATTGAATAATAAGGAATAATACTTCCGGTGACACCTTGGCGATTGATTAAATGAGTGATGCCTGAGTTGTTGGTCGGAATATGTGATCCGTCGGTCAGATGCTTTGACCTATCAGCTCGTATTCACTTGCGTTTCGGGTTCGAAATTAACAGTCTCAACGGTGGCGCTCGAGTCTCGCCTTGATTATCAGATAACTGATTGTGTCCTTCAGCTTCATAGAGTTTTGCGTGTCCCGGTATTTTCCGGTGTCCATTTCCGGTGTCAGCTCTCCCTTCAGTCAGATTAGACAGCGCCATCGTTAAACTGCGCACTGTTCAGCGGAAAGGAAACTTCAAGTGTGTGATGCACCTTTTCAGAGGGTAAAGCAGGAATTGGTTGTTGTATATTTGCAAGTATTTGGAGATCAGTTTCCAATAAGCAGAGTTGTATGGAGTTAAATTGTCATTTAATCATACAAGAATGACTTTATAGGACTTTATCATCTGCATAAGCATTACACCAGTTCTATTGATGAAGTAGAATTCCAAGTGTAAGATCGTGATGAAGAACTTCATCGGCTAAATGTAAATTTTGTCATTGGTTTGCCGTTAGGTAACTATCATGTTGCACGCTAGCATTTATTGTTCCGCTTTCTGATTCAGCTACAAGGCATAAATTGAACGCTTTTGGTTATTTATATTTATCTTACACTTTACACTGTAAATAATACATATTTTAATCATACATTTTATTTCTCTGTTTAGAAAGGATGGATGATAACTGCGAGTCGTGTGAGAAATGCGCTCAGAACCAGAGACTGAATAAAAAAAAACTTGCAGATTCTGCTGTCCATCACTTCATACAGATAAAGTTTGCCGATGTCATATTGAAACTAGGAGACATAGATGGGTTGATAGTCAAAGTGTCTTTTTCCCAGTCTGGTAATGTCAAGTATTAGAAGGCATCTTTTTAAGGTCGGTGTGTGTGTGTGTGTTTGGGGGGGGGGGGGAGTCTAAAGGAGATTTGTAAGGCATTTTTTTACACAGAAAGTGGTACATCGCTGGAATGCACTGCTAGGAGAGGGGTAGAAGCAGCTACCTTAGCAACGTTTAAGATGTATTTAGAAAGGCATGTGAACAGGTAGGGAATCAAGAGATACAGACAACGTGCAGACAGATGGGATTAGTTAGATTGGTATCATGGTCGGCCCATGGTAAGGCGAAAGCCCTGCTCCTGTGCTGTACTGTTATATGATCTATCTTTTTAAGTGAAATATTGGGCTCGCCTTGCTTCCGTTTCTGTTTGTATTATGATGTTAAGATTTGATCTATGTTCAACAAGGTCCAAGAACAGTTAATCAAAATGTCTGTGTTTATCTAGGTTCTGGTAGCTGTATATCTCCTTCGACTAATCCGCTAATTAGCCTTTCCCTTTCTCTCTTCCATTAGAGAGGTTAAGTGTGCGTTGTATTTCGAATGCAATATAACTATAATGATTTCCATGAAATCATACAGTCATGGATATTGATACAATCAACCAATTATTCTTTTACATTTCTCCAGCGAATGGAAATTGTTATCTAATACAGTTTTTTTTCCCGAAATCAGCGTATTTCCCAGTGACATTAACAATATCATGAAGGAGCTGGAAGTACTTTGACCACTTGTAAAGAAATAAAAAGTTTGAACGTTTCATCTGACCAAAGATAATGAAGTTGGAGTGGGCTGTTTTCCTCTCCTTAGATGTTATGTGATCTACTGAGTCTATTCAGCGCTTTCTGTTTTATTTCTTGTAACTTTGATCGATCTTGAAGATACTAATCACTTTAGTTCTATGTTGATTGTTGAAAAGCAATTAAATTTGGAATATGCATTCCTGTACTGATTATTTAGTGCCTGTCAATTTTCTCTGCCCTGCACTAACGGTTTTAGGATGTGTTGCGATAAATTGAGATTTGAAAAGCTTGATTAAGCGAGAATCCAATCTTGTGAGGCGAGGACCAGACCAGCTGAATACCTTCATCTCTGTTCTAAATATCGATGCTCCATAGACATTTTAATTCAAACAGAGCCTCCAATCAAGTCAGCCTTGTTCAAATGCATTGATTGGCGGGGGTATTTCTCAAGGTTAAAAATGTTTGGGATAAATATGTAAAATATAATCGTCATTTCCAAAGCCTGCTTACGATTTAGTGGTTAGTTCCCAAAAGTTTGGTAGACTATCTGAGTTTTCCATGATTAAAATGTGAATCAAAGGTTACGTGATGGAAATGTGCCATCAGAATTGGAACTCACTGTGATTCTGACTCGTTGTCATAAAAAAGGGAGGTCCCTCGGTGAGTTGGCCATGCGAATAGCGATGTTGATTTTGGATCGGGCATGACCAGCAATAAGCTTGGTTACAGGCATCCAACAACGATCTGCATGTTTCGTAGTGCAATTTATCTGCACAAACTATTTCAAATTGTCTGTTGAGTCTTCTTGTTGTCATGTCCTCTTCACGCTGCTACCGTCAGGCAGGACGTACAGAAGCCTGAAGTCCCACGCCATCAGGTTCAGGAACAGCTACTTTGCTACAACCAGCAGATACTTGAACTGACCTGCACAACCATAATCCTACCTCAGCAATGGAACACTACGGACCACCTCTTGCAGTAGCACGCACCTGTGTCTGATTGTGTATTTTTGCACTAATGCCTTGTTTTTGCAGTTTTTTTTCTCTCTCTTCACTATCTTGCATAATTTATGTATAATTTATATTCCGTGCGTTGTCTGTACATATATGCCTGTGATGCTGCTACAAATAAGTTTTTCATTGTACCTGTACTTCAATGTACAGTACTTACGCACATGAGAATAAACTCAACTTGACTTGACTTCTTGTTGATTCAATCGCGCAGTTCTGTCTTAAATTTTGTGCTAATTGTTTTATCCGACACCCTCCAAAAATGAGAAGAAACCTGAGCAGTGAAATAATAAAGTGAATAAAGACTTGAATTTTAGCACAAAAAGTGGCGGATGGTTCTTTGAGAAGAAAGCATCAACGCTTGTGGAGAAGGAAACTACTTGAATTCTCTACTCTAGCTTTTCTACATAAATGTCTTTTTGGGTTGCGAATCAAATGTAAAATTATTACTAAAAGTGTTGTAAAATAGGCCAGCATACACGAGTATTTAAGTTTTCAGTTTTTTATGTATGTTGTTCCCACAAAGAAGCAGATAAATAGAACTAAAGCTAAAAAGATAAATAGGTATCAAATAAAGTGCATCGTCTGTTTCAACTATATATCAGGACTCATATAATGAAACGGAGACCGGATAGTGACAGTTCATTTTCTAAACAGTTAAACAGGTCGCTCCTTCCCATTTATAAAGGAAACGAAATTAAAAATGATCAATCGAACTATCTGCATTAAATTATATGATCAGTTCATGCCTTCACAACCACTTAACGATTAACAAACATTGGTAAGTTCCAAAACATATGAATTTACTTTATCTCTCAATCTCCGATCACCGAACATCTTATTGTAAGCTGCATTTAGCATCGATGAAGTATTCACGTTAGTCCCAAATAATTCGGGTGGATCACTTCCTCATGTGGTATGATCACACGTGTATTTCATAAGTGTTGCTCCACATACTTGAGTCCGTGACTTCGAATACATTGATTTACGCATCTGTCTCATCATCTTCGTCTCTTTGCATTTACCGTTTAATACAATATCCAATATATTGTCCGATTAATAAGTGCAATGATTCCAGTCATACATTGTATTTGGTACAATGGGGTTGAAGGGAAGCGGGGAGACATAATGTCTCTGAATAAGGACGCATGGACAGAAGGCTCGTAGTATAGCTGGTTTACATCTGTTGGGTAATGACGGCGGACAAGCGAAATGCTCCCAGTATATTCTCATTTAGAAAACACAAAGAGTCTTTTGTCTGCTGCATATTTCTTCAATTCTGATATGTCAACTGTAAACGATACTCCGCCCATTGCATTTATTGGGAACAACAATCTGCTGAGGGAACTCAGCGGGTGGCGCACCATCTGTGGGAGGAAAGGAATAGTCGACATTTCGGGTCTAATCCCTGCATCAGGACTGAGATGAGGTGAGATGGCTTGTAGAAAGAGGGGAAGGGGAGAAATAAGACAGGAGCCCGAGGTGATTGGTGGACTGAGGTGGGGTGTAAGATGACAGGTAGGTTGTACTAGGTAGGGTAAGCAGTTGTTGGGAAGTTGCATTAGTATCTCATTAATGATTTGACTGAAAGGTTTGATGCATATAGCTCACACTAAAGAAGTACTACAACAATCAGGAATCATGAAAAATCATCCATTAACCCGCTTCTTCTGACTGTCAATCACGGGTCCGAACCCATCAACTCCACACAAAGCAGTGGCAGAATGCAATCTGTTGACATCAGACAGCAAAGGGTGGGCGACCTGAATATTTCCGATCGGCAATCGTGAAAATACCTGACAAGCGTTAGGGCAGCCATTGGTGAACGGACTAACTTTTGGAAATGGCGAGCCGACGGCAATTTGAGAATGGGGTATGGTAGCCTCACGTTGTATCCTCTGCATTCAAAGAAAATAAGGATGCCCGTGGAGGTCCTACTCTAGATATATATTCCACTCAAAAGGTATTGTCAGCGAGTGATAGAAACCCTTGATGATGGAAATTGATTCCGCCAACTCTACATTCTTTGCAGAACAGGCGATTCTTCTGAATTGTATTAAAGCTAGGGTATGAGGTGGTAATCAACAGGAAGCGTTTTTCTTTGTATCTTAACTAATTCAATGAGACAAAGTAAGGTCTGGAATGCATGTTGAGGGCAATTATGTTTCTTTCTTCCAGCTCTACCCCTCTGTACCTCACATGTAGTGGGCCTATCCTGATAATGATGGAAAGTATTTTCGTAGATCATGATTTAGGTGCCTGAGACAAGTGCAGAAAGCGTTATCCCTATTAGTTTGACCGTAACGCCCTGATGCTTGACAAGTCTGTGGGACTGCTCCCAAGTTTTGAAACGAAATGCAGAATCGAGAAAAAGAAATGAATAAAGAAGACCAAATGCATCCCTGGAATTTTGGACAATTAAAGATCTTATATTTAAGGCTATTGACTCAATTGACACGATGAAAGAGTTTCTTTGCTAAGTTCCAGCGTTATAATATGAAATTCAAAACTTTAAATCGTGAAGTAACCGCATCACCGATGCCATAAGAACATGAATCAGTTCATCAGGAAGCAACTTCAGCATTGGCTTATGCGTTTCCAGAATTAGACCGAAGAGGAAGAACATTTGACGCTTGCAATTCCAAGTTGGGATGGCGAGTTACTTGCAGATGTTCCCAGAGAAATTGGTGTTCCCATGTGCCTGCTGTCCTTGGCCTTGTAGCTGACAGAAGTCATAGGTTTGGTAGCTTTTCTTGAAATGGACAGGCAGTAACAGTGGAACACATCGTGGATGGGACACATTACAGTCACGCAACAATGGTAATAGACATCATCTAGACCAAGTGCTGTAAGATGGGAGTACTACGGATGGATGATCACTGGTTGGCTTGGACGTGGTAGGCCTAACGGCCTGTTTCCGTATTCTATAATTACATGGCTCTTGTGAACGGAATGTGCGTTTCCGGTAGTGCTTTGGGGACTTACCAATTCGGTTGCTTTGTCGTGGACATTGTCAAACGTTTTGATTGTCTAAGGGTCTTTTACAATTTGTAAGAATTTGTAATTGAATTGTGCAATCACAAACAATTGTGAAATCAGGAGCAAACGTCTTCCCCGTTGATTTTCTACCAGAAGGAAACTTATTAGTTAAGCAGCTGAAAAATGCTGGGCTTTAGAATCTGTTCTGAGAAACTCTCCTGTCGCAATATCCTTGGACAAGAAAAGTTGGCTTCGAACAAAGCTTCCAGTATTCTGCAGGATTGATTCCAAATAAAAAAAAGTTTTAAATTTCTCGAACTAATGCTGTGCACTCTCATTTATTTCCTACTTGGCACATCATGGAAACCTGAAGGATTTTAACCATGTCGACAAGCCTCTTATAACCGCGTAAGATGCAGTCTCTGTATGTTATCCGTCAAACAATAACCGATCATTCGATTGAGATTCTCAAGGGATACCGACCCTGCCAGCATTTTTAGTGGAATTGACACGTATTTTTGTGTAACTTAAGTCTAGAAATTATGTGTTGGATTTAAACAATGGCCTAGCGTGTAGTGGTTCAGAATCATAATAAAGATACAAAATATATGGAGTCCGACAACGGCCGAATCGTTAAGTAAAATATTTTTAATTGCAATTTGTCAGAAATTGGAAGGAATTTTTCCTGCTTTGTAATGAGATCATGGTTAAAACATATAATCCTTTACGATTTAAAACAATTACCTTTATGTTATTTATTCACTCTGTTATTATATAAACATTTCAATAGCTTGACTTGAAAACACTTTTCTATAATTTGTAGTTTTCAGTCAATATAGATGTCATCTGGGAAATCTTATAGTTCCTGTCTGATGGGAGTGTGGCGTAACTTGGATCAGACAGGTCATACGAAAATGAATCAGGTAAGTACAAAACAAGTTCAGCACTGAGCTAGGAGGTTCTGGAATTTGACCAAGGCAACAAACTTTCTGCACTTACAATGCTGAATGACTTAAAGAAATTACTACAGATGATGGTGTTCCCATGTGCCGGCTTCCCTTGACATTCTTACTGGCAGAACTTATGGGCTTGACATTTTTTGTAGAAGTAAGACAGATAGTAACCGCGGGTCATGTTACAGATAGCACACAGACGGTTGCCCACTTGTCGAAGTGGATCCAGTGGGCCGAATTGCCTGTTCCCATGCTATACAACTCTATGACACCACGACTCTAATGGACGGAAGGGGCGTTTTAGGTAGTGGCTGGGGGACTCATCAACCCTGATGTTATCTCATGGACTTTGTTCATCATCTTAATTGTTTTTAAAGTTGCGTTCATTCGAACACATTAAACGTGATTCATCATAAACCTAACGTCTGCTTTGGTCACCGATATATGATTCTTTACGCAAAGGATATTGAACATTTGAATTTTTCTGCTGTCCACATTATTAATGCATTTGGTTCAGTTGGGTTTCTGGGAAAATGTGAGCCAACACGATGTTAATTGCAGTGGACTCGCTAGTGGTAATGCTCGTGAATCCCACGGAGAAGGGATTAGATACTCTCTCGTTGGAGATCACCATTGCCTGAAATTTGTTCGGTTCTACTTATCTGCTATATTTGGATCCTGATTGTGTCGTGCTGCATACAGACACACAGAGCTTCACGAACCTTTCCGGATTTGTATTAGGACGGTGGATAAAATATATAACCCGTTGAGACTTAAAATAGACTTAATTTTTAATCGTTTTATTTATTTTATATTAAATAAACATTTTAATATTAACTTTTTAAACACGAGTTACATCCCTTGTTCTATAATGTGTTGTATTTAGTTAATATAGAGGACATCTGGGCAATATTATAGTTCCAGGATGATGGGAGGTTTGAGAGAAGTGGTGATAAGATTGAGATGCGAATGTGCAGCCAATATATTTAATTTACTTTCGAAGGACAATATTAGCAGATGAATTTTAACTGAAGTTACAGAGCTGTTGTGGAACAGAGGCTGGTAGGTGATAGGTGAACCAAATGTGGAAAGGATGATGGGTGGATGGAACGAGGTGGTTGGGGGGGGGGGGGCGGTCAGAGACTGTCGTGATAGGTGTAAGTTAAACCTAATATTACTCAATGGAATGAACATTGAATATTCCGGTTTCAGATCAGCCATGCCCCTGGTTATCTTCCATACGTACTCACCCGTCCAGCTAGTTTTCTTCTCCTCTTGCTTATCTCTTCCCACCCGTCCCCCATCTCGTTCCTCCATCAGGCACGGTAGTGCAGCGGTTAGCGTAACGCCTTACAGTGCCAGACACCGGGTTCAATTCCGGCCACTGTCTGTAAGGAGTTTGTACGTTCTCCCCGTGTCTGCGTGGGTTTCCTCCGGGTGCTCCGGTTTCCTCCCACGTTCCAAAGACGAACGGGTTAGGAAGTTGTGGGCATGCTATGTTGGCGCCGGAAGTGTGGCGACACTTGCGGGCTGCCCCCAGAACACTCTACGCAAAAGATGTATTTCACTGTGTGTTTCGATGTACATGTGGCTAATAAAGATCTAACCTTATCTAATCTTAGTCTACCCATTATCCCTCACCATCTGGCTCCATTTATCACCTACGAACCTTTATCCCAACCACTCCCCTATCTGGTTCCATCTGCCCATCATTCCCTCCCCATCTAGTTCTACCTATCACCAACCATCCTCTGACTTTTCGCACTGGTGTTTACTGGCGATCTTTCCTCTTCCCTCTCAGTGCCGATGCCGGGTCGGCACACGAAACGTCGACTTACACCTTTTGCCTCCACAGATACAGGTTGGCCTTCTGAGTTCTTCCAGCATTCTGTCGTATTACATTTCCAGCAATTTTAATCTTTCTTGTCTCTAACGGAGAATTTCAGTTCATTAAGCCTTAGAGCAGGAGATGGGAAAAATTCGAGGACATAATATTAAGGAAAGTGCAACAATAAACTTTGAAAATGACCAAAGAATTATTTCATATTCATCTAAGCACATAGGAGGCACATAGGTTCAGCTGGTAGATCTGCTGCTTTGCAGCTCGAGAAACTTGGATTAAATCCTGATCTTTGGTGTTTATACATCCCTGTGACTGCGTGAGGTTTTCCAGTTTCATTTTACATCTCATGGACGTGTGGTTATTGCATTAATTGGCCAGTATAAGTAGCCCCTATTGGATAGGTGATCAATAGACTCGCGGTGGGATAGAGTTGAAGGGAATGTGAAGAACAAAGGTTACAGTCCAAATTTTTGAGGATGGGGATTACTCTGTCAGCTTGGTTCAAGGATCCCGATAATTGAAATGGGCTCCTTCTACACGGAAGCTGTGTGGCTCGGCTTGAGGTGCTGTGCCTTGCATTTTCTGAACCCGGGCGCTCTTTATGCGGAGTGTGCATGTCCTTCGTCTCCGTCTGGGCTTCCCCTCTGTTGCTCCGTTTTCTTCCCACGTTTCACAGAGATGTGATAGTTGTTTTGATTGGCTAAGATGAATTATCTATCGGAGTAGGTAAGTAGCAGAAAGCATCATGGAGTTTTCATGATCCTATGCTGGAGATAATTAGTTGCAGAGGGACATAAGGACGGTTGTGAGTGTATATGGAGTAAAGTAAGGGACTGAGAACACGACCTTACGGGGCACCGGTGTTGAGGATAATCGTGGAGGAGGTGTTACTGCCTATCCTTATTGATTGCGGTCTGTTGGTCAGGAAGTCAAGGAGCCAGTTGTGGGGGTGGGGGGTGGGGGGTGTTTCCCAGTCCTCGGAGTTTGAAGATTAGTTTGTTTGGAATTATAGTCTTGAACGCGGAGCTATGGTCGACAAATCGGAATCAATAAACAAACATCTATTTATTGTCTGGATGTACCAGAGACAAATAGATATTCAGTTATATTATGATCTCCCAGCTGGGATATTCTATGTTTACGAGTCCTGTTACTTTTGGGGATCTACAATCATCCGTCTAAGATCGTTCAGTTTCTTCCTTGCTGATCTGCAATTTATTATGTATTCGTTTATCATGTCTGCGACCATATAACCCTCCCATCCCCACCAGTATAAATGCATTCCTTCACACTTCCCTGGAAAATAAAATTGATCATTTATTTGTCCAGCAAACTAGTGAGTTGAGGTCTTCCTGGCGTACGGAGATTTCTGCCTGGCTATCGACAACACTACAGTTGTTTGATGTCAGAGTTCATTATATTCCTGACAATCAAATTATTCAAAAAGACACAAAATGCAAGATCATTATGCTGACTTTATGGAACTCCATTGAACGCAGCCGACCACTCATCTCTTGTTCCTCCTCCCTCTCCCCTGACAAGACAGTTGGTGGAGTTGTAGACAGCCATGAAGTTCATCAAAGGATGCAAAACAGTATATATCAGTTGGAAATCTAGGCGGAGAAATGGCAGATGGAGGCATTTGCTACAGACAGTGTTCGGCACCTGAAACGCGCTGCCAGTCCATGTGGTGGAGGAAGATACGATAGCAACGTTTAAGGGGCATTTAGACAGGCAGGTGAACAGGCAGGGAATATCGGGATGCGGGCCATGTGCAGCATATGGGTTTAGTTTAATTTGGCATCATGATCGGTCTGTAACTGTGCTGTACTTTTCTACGTTCTATGTTCTATGAAGCAATTTCCGTCACAAATTGTGATTTTGTTTGGATTCCATCGGGAATTACTTCCTTGATCAATCTGCTGAATTAGGTCGATATCAGATACCTTGCTAAATGCATCACTCTCATCGGCCTACTGATCCTTAGCGGGAATAGGCCTGCCCCCTACCCTCATCATTTTACCCTGCCATTAAATTAGATTATAGCTGTTGCAATCTACGTCTCAGCCCGACTATCCAGCTCTCTTACCATAGCCCCTGAAGGCCTCGAAATTCAAAATTGTCTCCGACCCAACTCCTGAGTATTCCCAATGCAGCAATTATGATGGACAAAAGGATATTAATGGAATAGGAGAAGGTAGCTGGTCTGCGCTTATTGACCTGGGTATACCTGCACTAATATATTGGCTAACTCTGTCTCCAAAACTCTCTGGGGAAGGTAATTCCAAAGAGCGAAGAACTTCTGAAAGCAGACATTTCTGTACATCTCCAAATAAAATGGGGAACCCGTTATTCTGGAAGCATAACTTTTATTCTGGATAACCCCAGTAGGGGAAGCGCCTCCTATGCATCTACCATGTTAACATGGCTTAGAATATTATATTTCAATGAGAATATCTCCTATTCTTCTAAATTCCAATGAGCTTGCTACAATATGTTCAATCTTTTATTGTACACCAACATAATTATACCAGGAATCACCCGTGAATTTTCTATTTCAATGCTTTGCCTCTTTAGATATGGACATCTAAACGATAAGCAGAACTCCAGATGTGATTTCAGTAGCATGCTGTAAAATTGCATAAATATCCCCATTCTTTTATGCTCTGTATCGTTTGGAACAATGGCCTTCCTTGTAATTTCTTTAAAAAATCAAATAAGTTATTAAAAGACATTCGAACGGCATTCACTCCCCTATATCTCTTAAATGCTGGCGTTTTAGTTGACATTTCCAGAATTGCTCCATTAATTTTCCCGGTATGTTTGGATTCCGACGGAATTACTTTCTTGATTAAATTGCTGTATAGTTATGGGAGGAAAAGGCAGCAGCTACTAATGACGTTAGAAATAAATTTTAAACGCTGTATGTACTGAAAAGGGCCAGCAACATATGCAGAAGTAGATGGAGAGCAAAGATTCAGATAGATGACCTTTCACCCAATCGATGAAAAGTTATAAAACAAGCGCGTTTTCAGTTGCAAGGATGTAGGATGGGTGGAGAGAACAAAGGAAATATCTGTGATATGGCGAATACCAATATAAACTGGATGACGCACATGGTATTGTTATCGGCTGCGAATTGTGACCTTTTTTTGTGAGAACGCACGCAATCCATGTTTCGCCATCGCAATGTTCTGCGACATTGTAGTGACGATAGATGGGAGCTTACAAATTTTTTTTTGATGACATACTGCTGTCTATTCCAGTGACATTTGAAAGTTGAGCATGGCCAAGATGTTCGCATTAGTCATGCCTCTTCATGGCCGATTCTGATAGGAATTCCTGTTTCTATGCAAGTGCAAGTAGAAAATTGGCATCAGAGCAAACAAAGACGGGACGTCAGTTCCATATTAAAATGCTGAACGCACTTTGGACGGTTCTGAGCAAGGAGGTGTTCCACCTCTTTTCATAGATTAAACAATGTGAATATGCATGCAGCTTTAAAATAAACATGACATATATGCAAAGGAAACACACTGAGCCATTATGTATATTGCAAATGTCATGCGACTGTGGATCCCAATGTGCAAAAACCTACTTTTTTTTTTACAGATGATCAATGATGAATAATTATTATATATGAAAAATATGCTGCATGTCGGGGATTTAACCGATTCTATGTGCAAGCAGACGAATAAAAAAATGGGAAGCAAGTACTTAAGAAAGCATTTTGGTAACATATGAAAACAAACTAGAATAAAGCATGCACTTTAAAGCAAGCAACAACTCTTTCTTAGTTGTATAAATAAAAACGTTAGAGCGCCAAATCTGACAATGAATTTCCTCTGAATATAAACACTTGGTGCTTTTATAATTACATTTAAGCATGCAATTTGAAGCATCACCTATTATTCAATACTGACTATATTTTTAGCTTGTTGTGAGCGGTGTTATATTTCCAACCAGCACTTTAACGCTTCGAGCTGAATGTCTGAACCACATCCTCTATGTATCTCAAATAAGATGCTATATATCGGAAACATTTGGAGAGAGACGGGTGTAACTAAAAAAAATACAAGTTAAATTTTCCAGCTAAACTAGAAATTTTAAATCCTTTCAATGTTTTCGTTCGAATAGCTGCTAAATCAACCTACACCACCTTGTTTCCATTTTACGGAATGGAATTTTTATTAGGTAAGAAAAGTGCGTGTGAAGTAGGCTGAGAAACAAGTGGACATGAGCTTGCACTTTGCAGGTCCTATCGTTCGGTTTAAATCTTTTAATTCTTGTTGAATCCAGAAATAAGTCGTTTTGAAAAGGCAAAATGTAATTATCTTCCTCTTTTTGAATTTTATTGAAGAAATAACAAAATTAAAAAGGAGGTGAAAAATATCCCCTTTATGTGTATATATTTATTGACAAAAGAACTGCATAAGATTTGGACTACTGCAAACATAATGCAAGAAAATTTTCAAAAACGAAATTTGGAATGTATCTGGTACATATCCTGGCCTTCGGACACAAAAGCGGGAGAGGGGACTATTATACAGCTGCTTTATATGGCAATGCACACAGAATGGACTGCAGAACTTTCTTCAATGTTTTAAGACTTCGCAGTGCTACGCAGGCACGTGGGTGGATGGGTATTTGGAATCTGTTTTACAGTCGGACCCTGGAGAAATCTGTCGACTGAAGACAACCCACTCTATGTCAGGAGACGTAATTGGCGTAGACGTCTGAATGCGTTAACACATGTAAAGATGAAAAGAATTTCAGCTTCTCTGGTTAAAAGTAGGGGCCAATCGATTATTTGCATGACATCATATATAATCGGTTTTATTTACTTAATGTATGTCGATACCTATATACAACAAGGTTCAAAATATAATGTTACCAAGAGGATAAAATTTGTCATCAGTTGCATATTCTTCATATCAAATCATGTCAAGGAAACAGCTTTTAATAATATGGCAAACAATAAACATCAAAGTACTTCACTCAGATAATAGGGATAAGACCAATGTGTGGTATTGCTTGGTATACTTGCTGGTGGGCTACGAAAAATAATAATACAATTGGTGGAATCAACATGGATTTCTGAAAACGAAATCAGATTTGACATATATTTGGACGTTTAGGGGACGACAACAAGCAGAATGGATCAGGGAAACCCCTTGCTATGGAGTATTTATAACTTATATAGGACCTTCAAAAAGTTGACAGACAAGGGACGATTAGAGAAAGTCGGAGTACTGTCAGATATTGAGGATGTGGTATAAGGATTTGTTAACGGACAGAAACCATAGCATAGAAATAGGATGGATATTTTAGGTTAAAGTCTGGAAAAATTTGTACATTGTTTTCAATCTATATCAGTGACTTGGATGAAGAAATTGAGAGTAATATGCAGTGTCCACGTTTGCTATGATACTAACCTAGTGGGCAACGTGATCACTCAGAAGGATGCAGAGATGCTGCGGGTGATATAGAGATTTTGAACGAATTAGGCATGGCGGAGGACATTGCAAGTGCAACTGTGAGCTTGCTCGTTTTTGCAGAAAAGAAATATTGTGGAGCTCGTGTAATTGAAATGGTGAGAGATTGAATGCCGCTGGTGTTCAGAAGGATATTAATTTACTTATACACAGATCACTAAACGATAAAATGTAGTTTTCACAAGAAATTAGGAATAGAAATAGTATGTTCTTGCTTCTTCCACTGGGATTTGAGTAACAAGTGGAGCTGTCTTGCTTCAAAGATATAAAAGGGCTGCATCTTGAAAATTCTGTGCAGGTCGTGTTACCCTATGTGAGGAAGGATCTAATTGCAATTGAGGAAGTTTACCAAATGTTCATTAGATTCGCCCCTGGGGTTGTTATAAAAGGAGAGATTAAGTAGGATAAACTTTTTTTTTCTCTCGAGTTTAGTAGAATGAGAAGATCTCTCCAGGGGATTCTTTGGGGTATATACAGGGTATCTTCAGAACTGATGGTTCAGGTAGAGGGGTGTCAAGACTCCGCGAGTAATGCCTCAGAATACGATGCCTACCATTCAGGATAGAGTTAAGAAGAAATTTCTTCATCGATAAAGTAATTAATCTGTGGCGTACAGCATCCCAATAGAGGTATGAAAATGCAGTTACTGAGTATATTCACGACAGGATTGACAGCCATATTTTGATATGAACGGAATCAAGGAATATATGATTAGTACACAGGAAAGTGGCAGTGAGTTGAAAGATCTGCCATGACCATATTTAGTGGTGGGGAAGGCAAGAGAAGCGAATACCCTACTCCTGCTTCGAAATTGACATGAGAGAGAAATGCGATTGAAACACACCAAGGATGTGCCTTGCCGAACTGAAGTCCCACTAATAATTTAAATTTACTTTTGAATAGAGAGCTTCAGTTGCTCCGCTGAGATTTTTTGTTTGCAGCTCGGCATATTCTGTGTTTGTATTGCATTTTTTCCTATTCTCCTTTCTAGTGAATGCCACGGTCGCGTATGACAGCTCCTCGCTGTTTGAGTTCCCTTGCACTTTCTGTAAAGACAATTTTGAAAATATCGTAAATTGGTTGTTTTGCTTGCTTTGTGTATTTCTGTTCAAATCTCAAGCCATCAATTAACATCAAACTATCGAACTGTTTCCTCTTGCTCCGATCTGTTCCTCAGCCTCACCTGACCGGACGCATGTGTCTCGTCATAATGTTTTCGTCCTGAAACATTCCTGGATCTGTTGAAATCTACAGCAGCATAATGTACCATCTTATTCTCCCCTCCCTGCGAAGTTGGGCAAGAAAATAAGTCAGTTGTTTATTCGGCTAATTCATTATTTCACTTGTTTTAGTGTCGCCCTCATTTGTTGAATAGATTGCCCTGACCTAGAGATCAAGGGCACGTATTAAAGTTTAAATATGTAGATGCAATTGCAAATATCATGGCACTGTGGCCATCACATTAATATATTTAAACCTGTAATTTCACTTTACTGTGGAATTTTTTCAAGGAGCGACAATATCAAAAGCTAAAGTCTTTGTTTAACAATTAACAGATGAACTTAGAAATAGATTCTATCTTAGTACCTTTTCAATTGTTTGTTCTGCCGTTTAACACTTACAAACACTGGTGCCGAGGACATTTGTAATCACGATTTGAATACTCCATTATGACTGGACAAATACATATGGTAAACATACGGAATGGTTCTAATGCTCCATATGTCATCATTCTTGGCATTTCCAAAATAGGTCGGTATGAATGAATGAAAGAACCTACCAGCTCTTGGCGGCCACTCGATTCCACTCCACCTTCCCCTTCATCTTGAAATAAAGGAAATTTAATTTAATTTAAACTTTGAAATATTTTCGAAGGACAGATATTCTAAAAACATTTGTGAACTCAGAAGAGAGCTGAAAATATTTTCCAGTTTCGGATTACGACGGCAGTATTATTTATCCCAATCCAAGTTGTGCTTCAGCAACTGTATTTTTCGTATTTGCAGATGAGAGCAGGAATCATTGACACCCAGAAGTATATAAACTTAGTGCCAGGTGTGATGACCTAATATTTCAATGGTTTCTTCTTCAGATTGCGAAGGTCTGCAGCTGCATTTAAAGCAGTGCTTAATCAGATCAACAATGTTTATCACCACATAGAGTACGTTTCCCATATGTAGGAGGTGATTCACCTTTTCCGGTGTCTCATCATGGATCGTTATTGTGGGAGCATGGGGTTGTGTAATAGTTGGCAGCGAGATTATGGTTGAGCGTCTTTTTTTATTTTGCAGATACTTTGTCTGAGTTCTATTTTGTTTAAAAATTAGGAAATAGAACAGTACAATTTCGGAAGATCTTGTGAAGAAGTCAATGATCAACGAGTCTCGCCTTCACTTGCACGCATGCGCAAGTATCATCTGCAAAGTACCGCTGTATGACAATATTTGTTGTAACCTTGTTCTTTCTGTGGATGAGATAAAGGCTGAATGGTTGGCATTATGGATTAGCTGCACTTGAAACGTGAGGTTGTCTGATATAAGATGCAATATTGCAGCAAGAAAGATCTAGAGAAGTTTTTGAGCGATGATAAGTGCTTCCTTCGCCCCAAGATGGATTGCGACGATCTATGTTTAATGCATTGACCAACTTTTCCGTTCTCGTACCATCATATTACATGGGTGGAATGGAGACAATTTTCTGAAGTCAGTCAGATCTGAGAAGGATTCTCCAGAATACCTGAAATTCCACAGAGTTAGTGGCTTTGTAAATTTGTAAGAGACAAATATTAGCAGCTGATGTTGTTCCCTGTATTTTCTTGGTGTGCGGTCGTGAACATTATAGTCTTTGTACCTCATGATGGACAGAATCTGAACTGCGATTTGTCGTTCAGCCTCTGAGAGGTAACGTTTCAAAGGAATTGTTCAATGACTTTCCCTTGACAAACAGACCGGAGATTTGTCGCGGTTACCACAGTTCGATCTGTCGCTGTCTTTAGATAACACTTATAAGTAGGGTATTGCTAATGTTTGTTACCATTTAGTTGGTCAGCAGCAATGTGCTGACAGCACGGAATCGGCTAGCATACTGTGGAATGTAAAGAATCCCTTTCACATCAAGGGTAGAGTCTCAGTTCAAATGTATTGCAGAAATCTTCTGTCAGCCCACACTGACGCCAATGTTATCTCTGATAAGCTTCTCTTTTTTCCATTCTTATCCCGCAACGGGCTGGATTCTTGAGTGATAAGTGATCAGAGAGTCAAAGAGTTTTACTGCATAGAAACAGGCCCTTCAACACACCATATGAATGCCGTTCTTTCTGCCTGTCGGTAATAATCCATTTGGCCGTTTAGACGGACACTTGCCTACTTAAGCGTCTGTCTAAATGAATTTTAAACACCGTAATTATATCTTATTCCACTGTCTCAGTGCGTCAGAAAATGGAGATAGACAATTAGACGTTATTACATGATGCCACCGGACATTTCCGTTGCAATGTTCATAAAACGGTCGTAATCTTGTAAGACTTTCTGTCTTTACAATTCCTTTGGAACAATTAACCAGGCGTCAACGCTGGTAAGAATTCGTCTTCACGTTCCTGGGATTATACAAACCCTAAGAGTTTATCCTAAAATCAGCATTTACTCCAGAACTTACCTTCAATTTTTTGCCGTCGGAATCGCATCCCAAAGACAAGCATTAAAATTACAATCACCAATCCAACCACTGCACCACAAGGAGCCAGGAAGCGATATAAAGAGTTGTCAGAATCTGCAAGGTTATTTGGAATATATGTTATAGTGCGTTTTCGGTAAAATATGTTGTAAGTACATTTTGCGAGTGAGAGGGAAATGGGGAAGTGCATTATTTTAAAATTCCCCAGTACAGAAGAGTGGACAGAGAAAACAAGTCAAATGCAGAACATAATATTTATGAGCAAATAGTGCTCGAAGTAGTTTCTTCATTGCACAAATGGATATGCTGAATTAATTTACGAAGCAATTTGTCGGTTTATGAAAGTCAAAAAGTTGTGTTGTAAGATGTAGGTGGGTATGTAAGATAGTTTAAAATGGCAGAAGGAGTTGTGTTTCGTATGTTTACTAAGGAATTAAAATGCAGTTTGATGAATGGAGTGCCATCGCATGTTTAAAATGGAAAAAAAAAAGTATAATCAGCAGGTAGGGAGAAGATAATGCAGAATAACATTAACATTGTTCATGGCAAATAAAAGCAATGCGTGGAAGCAAACTGCATTAAACTGGCAATGTATGCATTGTGCGAGATCTTAGCTAAAGCTCACAGGATTTCCCAAAACAAATTTAAAATGAACTCTATACTCTCCTTTATGTTCCCAATGAAATTCAGATGGATCACTTTCGCAATTATGAACAGAAAAGCACCATGTATCCCTGCGCATCCAACAAGGAATGTTTACCTTTAGCAACTGAATAGGAGACAGCGGCTGGACTACTTGTAGCTATGCTATTGCACCGTCATAGGTTGTACCACTGTGCCGTCCTAACAGTGTCACGGTGTCGTCGAGATTCTCTCGAAGGCCCCGAAACAAAAACTCAGTCGAGTTGGGACTGCTTTGAAATATTTCTTATAGTGGGTTTTGGTAAAGTATCTAATAAGTTCTTTATGCGGTTGTGAGGGAAAGATGCATTCTGGCAAAGTGTCCAGTAGAAAAGAGTGAACTGCGAAAACAAAACAAATGCAGTACATACTATTTACATACAAATACTATTCGAAGTAGTTCGTCGTGGCATGGATGAGGTATGCTGCATTAACTTGCGGAGCAATGTGGCGGTTTATGGAAGGCAAAAGGTTGTGTGGCGAGAGATAGGTGAGGATGTGTGGTGGTGATGGTGGGTGGGGAAGTTAAATCGAAATGACAGAAGTTATTTTGATTCTTACATTTATTAACGAATTGAACTACAGTCCAATTACAAAATGAAAATAAAAAATAAGAATAATTAATAAACAGAGAGAACGTAATCCACAAGAAAAAATCGTTTTTAACATTTGCGAAAAAGCAAATAAAAACAAACTACGGAAACCAGCTTCCTTCAACTGACAGCACATGCATTGCGCGAGCTCGTTGCTAAACCTCAAAAACAATTTGAAAATCAATTCAATGCTCTTGTTTATATTCCCTAAGAAATTCAGATGGGTCACGTTTGCAATTATGAATAAGAAAAAAAATACCATGTATTTCTACGTATTTAACAAGGAAAGGTTCACTTTGTCTGTTGATATCGTACCTTCATTAGCAACTGAATAGGAGATAGCGGCTGGAATCTTGAGAGAGAGATGAGATACCATGCAGGTATAATTGTCGTCGCTGTGGAATGGCTGCGTAGAGGTTAAAGAGCTGGAAGCCACATACAGTCCCCCCGTATTCTTCGCTTTAATCACTTGTGTCCCCAATGTTATTTCCACTCCATTCTTATACCAAGTAAGGTTGATGTTCTCCGGATAAAACGCAGCCGTTTCACACACGAGAATATGAGCTGTGGACTGACTCCCTTCAGGGGTCTTGCGGAAAAGCCTTAGTGGGGTTGGGACCGCTAAAGAACAGGGAATGAATAACGTTGATTTAACTTGTGCCATTGAGAAAAAAGTAACGAAAAATCTTATTAACCGCAAGTCTATGAGTTTGAATGATCCTACTTGGCTATCTAAAGCACACCTGAAGAATACGTCTCCGCTATTTATTTACTTTGAATACGCTATCAGTTTGGATAATTCGGGATATAGCAGACCAAATGCTCCTTCAGATTATTATTTCCACCCCCTCCCCCCACCCTTCCGTAACCCAAACAATTAATGACTATAACAGATCAATTCATTACTCCATGCATTGAGGCAGTAGAAGGTAAAACAATAATATAATTCAGAATAAAGTGTGACAGTTACAGAGAAAGAGCAGTGCAGGTAGACAATAAGGTGCAAGGTCATTACGAGATTGTGAGGTCAGGAATCCGTTTTGTCGAACTAGGGAACTGTTCAATAATCTTTTCACAGTCATTATCGGTACATTTTACAATAATAAACCAATTTCAAATCCCAGTTCCAATTCCAATAACACCTGGAAGGTAGATTAACATGATAAATCCCTCTCCGTTTCTCGCGCACAGATTGCGAAGAGTATTCTGCATGCCACTGATAATAAAACGAGAAGGTGATTCGCTATTAGGCAAAACTGACGATCCAGCCGTGACAGTTGCCTACCGAGCAATAGAAGTCGTCACTGATACAACGAAAGAATGCTTCAATGCTATTCATGCGAGTGATATGGAAAAAGACACGGGAACTTGTCAATGGATAAAAGAGGAAGCAAACAAGGCTGGGTCATAAATGTGAGCATGAAGAAATATCCTCCATTAAATGAGATGGAGAAACGTTTATGTGGTTGACTACAGAGTTTTTGGCTTTGTTGAAAATATTGCACTTTCGCCGATGTAGGAGCGGTCAGTTTCTGGGATATCCAAGTGTGGGGGATAGATGAAAAACATCTTTTTTTGGAGGCTGGACAATAGGTGAAAGATAATTGGTTGGAGAAAACCAGGAATACCTTTCAAAATAGGAACGAGTATCTAAAAATGTTGACATCGCATCACCATTCGCCAGTTTAGGCAAGTGAACTGAAAATGATCCAGAAATGTGCGAGTTGGAAGATAGGGAGCAGAGGTTCTGCCCTGCTTATGTTCACACACAGTAAATAGAGAGGTAGAACACTATCATCCAAATTAACTTCAGATTTTTTCCATAGACTATCCCAAAATTCCGGGTTAATATGCTCAATATACTTAATAGTTATTCCATTTTCATCTTAATTTTTCTTACCGTACACAATTAGATGTGATCCGCTCCCATTTATTCTAACGCTGTCCTGACGGATCACCGAACACCGATAGACTCCAGAATCTTGGATAGTTGCATCGTACAACTCAAAGTAGAAACTTGCTTTTCCTCGGAGACCAAAACGTTTTCTTCTGGCGGGATCTGAGCGTTGATATTCTTTCTCACCTTCCTTCCACCAGTAGACTTTTATTGTGGATTTGTCCCGAACGATGGAGAACACGCAGTAGAAGGTAGCATTGCCCCCTATCGCTACAACCATTTCGTTGGGTGATTGACTTACTTCGAACGAACGCTGATCCGCGGCTGTCAGAAAATGTAATCGCGTGTATGTTAATTCCGTGAGAGACGGCATGGAGATCGCAGAAAACTGAAACAATCTATGCAGAAGATTCACAGTTCACGAATTCACGGACTCAACACTCCAAACAATCACATAACTAATTAAACCACAAAGGACAATGGGCAAAGTTGTACCTGTGTAAATATTCTCTCCGAGCGTCAGAAAGAGAATAATCGCACTCCCTAACATCCTGCAGAAGAGGTTCAAATGCCTCTGTAGTAACGTGTGTCTGCAAATATGAAGGAGGTTTGCGGTTTGCGTTCCATGACACAGGTCGCCATGATGTTTCACATCCTGTAACTGGGGCCGGAGGCTGCTGGTCAAATTTCCGTCATATCGTAAAAAGCGTGCTCAAGGACCTTCAGTCTCCTTACATCGTGGTCTAGTGATATGATTGATAATATTTGTTGCAGTTGTGTGCTTAATTTGAACTCATCCTCTAAATATCCATCTATTTTCTTTTCAAGGTGGGTTCGAACAATTTCCGTGTATTGCAGTTGCATGCCATGGATATCTAAAATAAATGATCTCTTCTTTGAATAGACATTGTTATTGGCGAGCCATTTCAAAATTCAAAGCCTTCTACTTGAAGACATTTCGTTCGATTTCAAAGATTCACTGGGTTGTTGGTGAAGATATTTCTCCTCATCTCTGTTCTTACAATCAATACCTTATCTTGAGAATATGGTTTTTGGTTCTTGGCAACCAACCCGCTGGAAATATTAACTCTGCATCTGGCCTTTATAGCCCAATATGGATTATGCTCGCGATAATAAGATTGCCTCTCATTCTTCTAAATCAAGAGAGTTCTGGCCGATTCTCTTAAACCTCTCCTTATGCAAACTCACAATTCCTGGAACACACTTGTGAAAATGCACTGCAGCTGTTGCATGTACCTTATTCTCAAGGTAGGAATCTGAGTGCGGTACATGCGAAACGCAACCAGGAAACTACAGCAGTCCATATAATTGCAGTAAAATGTTTCTATTCCTGTACTCAAATTCTCTTGCATTAAAGGGCATCATGTGTACTTGGGTTCCTAATCACGTGCTGAACCTGCATATCAACTATTCGGAATTCGTGTGAAAGGACACAGTGGTCTCCTGAATACCAACATCTCCAATAATTTTTTTTAATCTGTTCTACTTTTTCTATATCTGGACATATAACACTTGTTAACCTTATTTAAATCATTGATATGCTTGTGAACAGACAAGATCCTGGTAGCTGTGCCTGCAGTGTACCACTTTATAACCCCTTTCAATCCAAAAACGAATCCCTATTCTCTGATTTCTGTCAGTTAACCACTCCTGGATCAAAAGCAGATTATTAACTGCGGAACTGTATGCCATCATTTTGCTTGATAATGTTGTTGTGGACACTTGTACGGAGTTTTGCAGCAAGTCCAGATACACCACAGATGTTCTTTTCAACGTCAGAACATCCCCAAAACTGTTGATTTACCTTCAGAAATCTATGGAGATTTTGCCTAATCCGGTTATTGTTTTCTCAGTGCCATTTTACAACTTCTGAATTTATTGATTCCAGCACTTTCCCTAGTACCGACATCAGGCTCACTGATATATCGTTCATCTTTTTCCTTCTCCTTACTTTCGTAAATGGATTACCTTTTTTTGCGTCTCCCCAGCTGGAAGAGTTTTAGAAACGATTTTCTTCACGGTGTAAAATCTAAACCTCTGTTCACCTTGACATTTCGGATTATTTACTGTTAATATGTTTCCAACATTTCTCATTGATAGAGGTTACCTGATTTCTTGAAAAATTTCATTGGATGAACATACTGTCTATCAATGGCTTGTTATTGGTGAGATATGTGAGACTTTTGGGATCTTTTACCAGACAACACATTGACTGAAAAAAGTATAGTCTCACTGTGTTTATTTTATGCTTAATTTTATGCCAAAACCTACTATTTGGATATGGCTTAATAAATGAGATACTTCTTTTTGAGAAGTGAGACACCTCATACCTTTTATCATTTACAACTTGCCCAAATTTTATGCTTTAGAAATGAAAACCCAGCTGAAGCGAAAAAAACAGTTGTATGACTTTAATACGTGATTACATTGAATCACAACCTGGAATCTTATATAACATGAAATATTGTTGAGAATTGCATATGACCATGTGCATTTTTATTTGTTACGATCTTTTCAATTCTAACTCAGATTACTATTCATTTACTGACGTTAAAGTGGTTCTTACATTTCTCATTGAAGAAATCAGCTGAAAGGACAGGAAATGAAGGAGGGATGATGATGGAATGTACGACAGAGATTCTGAGAATACACTTGCCTGCACCAACCCTCGATGAATTGCATTGTTTTTCTTATTCTTCATTTGATGTTGGATGACTTCAGGCAAAGAGCACCGTAAAACTATTGGACATAACTGAAGAATATTATTTGTTGCACAAAACAGTTTCTTCAACATTCTTTTAAACTGCAATACACGGGATGGTATTTCATGCAGATTGCGGAGTCTAGGAAATTAAAACAAATTTTTGAGACACCAACCTTGAAAATAGAACCGAGACTCTCCTGATCGCATTGTTTTCAGTCTGACTCTGAGATATTATTTTATATTCGACCTTAGTCCATTTATAACCGGCACCATACTTGAGATTCTGCACTACTCACTCTGTCCTTAATACGTGTGAGTGAGTCATTCATATATCTCTCTCCATTAAGCAGTTCTTCTGGTGGAAGACAACCTACTACCACATCCGTAGTCTGGGTCATGAGTGGCTGATACAACCAATGTATGAGCTGCAAGCCCTGTTTGAGGTGAGGTAGCAAGTCTTGATAGGGTGGAGCGTTAGCAGCTTGTGTGCGCCTTATGTTTTTTTTGCGCTCGAGCTCCGTGTGCTCTGGAGGAATGAAATAGAAGTCCTCAAAGACATCCTCAATGGTCCTCCTCTATACTGAGCAGTGAAGTGTCAGTGTCTCTCACGAAATGTGGGAGTGATCTAATTTTTAAAGAGAATTAAGGCAATATTAGCATTATTTCGTGACGAGATCTTCCACTGTCCTTTTTCAGAAAACGGATTTCCCTCCACTGCGATTGATGCAATTCTCACTCCCATCTCCTCTACCTCCCGCACTTGTACCCTCACCCCATCCTCCGATCAGAATATGGTACTCGTAGTCCTTACCTACCACCCCACCAGCCTATGCATCCAACATATATATCTGGCAAACACAATGGGATCCCACCACCAGGCACATCTTCCCCTCCCCTCCCCTCTCCGTTTTCCGTAGGGATCACTCTCTGTGTTTCCTTCGCCCGATAATCCCTCTCCACCTATCCTCCTCCCCTTCTAGGCACTTGCACCATTAACCTACCCCTACACCTCCACCCTCACCACCATCCAGGGCCCTTAAACAGCCCTTCCAAGTGAAACAATCTTTCACATGTGAATGCCGCGGTGTTATTTATTGCATCCGGCGCTCCAGTTCGGTCTCTTCTACATCGACGAGACGGGATGCAGATTGGGTTCGGCTTAGAACATAGAGTATAAAACATAGAACACTACAGCGCAGTACAGGCCCTTCGGCCCACAATGTTGTGCCGACATTTTATCCTGCTCTAAGGTCTAACTAACCCTTCCCTCCCACATAGCCCCCTATTTTTCTATCATTCATGTGTCTATCTAAGAGTCTCATAAATGTCCCTCATGCATCTGCCCCACAACCTCTGCCGGCAGTGCGTTCCACGCACCCACCACTCTCTGTGTAAAAAACTTACCCCTGACATCTCCCTCATACCTTCCTCCAATCACCTTAAAATTATGTCTCCTCGTGTTAGCCATTGTCGCACTGGGAAAAAGTCTCTGACTGTCTACCCAATCTATGCATCTTATCATATTATGCACCTCTATCAAGTCACCTCTCATCCTCCTTCTCTTCAAAGAGAAAAGCCCGAGCTCACTCAACCTATCCTCATAAGACATGCTCTGCAATCCAGCCAACATCCTGGTAAATCTCATCTGCGCCCTCTCTAAAGCTTCCACATCCTTCCTATAATGAGACGACCAGAACTGAATACAAGTATGGTTTGACCAGAGTTTTATAGAGCTGCAACATCACCTCGCGGCTCTTGAACTCAATACCCCGACTAATGAAGGCCTTCTTAACAAACCTGTCAACCTGCGTAGCAACCTTGAGGGATCTATGGAACGAGATCTGGAAAATGGTATGAGTTGTCCAGTGTTCAATTACGGATATAAATTTATGGAAGGCTGTAAATTACATTGGGCAGCTTGGAGGCCGACCTTTGTCAATTGGATGGTGAATGCAAGGAGTGGGCTATGACATGGAGCTTGAACTCTGAGTGTCTCCGTGCGCAACTTTCAACTGAATTCTGCTTCTCTGTGACTGGAATTGAGGTGACATTAGTCCAGAGTGGTACCAATCTATGTTGAACAGTTGTTCTGTGACTCAGCTCCATTCATCTGGCAAGCTTGTTGGGAATGAGTAGGAATGACAAAAATTTTTTTTTTGGAAAGGGGAGGGGGGTTGGTGGCTGGTTATGATTCCGCCTTATTTGACACCAGTTGACCCCGAGTGTTCGTCTGACAAAGGTTAAGTTTATGCTTTACATGTCATTATTTAGCAGTCATGAAATAGAGATGAATTTGCAAAGGATGTCCCACAGTCTTTTTCTATTGACAGAGTGAAACGTTTTTGTGAGAGTCAAAAGGGATAGACATAATTGTTGGTTCTTTTCCCCGCATTTGTTTTGGAGTTGAAGTGCAATGAAGATCGTGTCCACAGAGTTTCTCTTTAAAAATTGGAAGTAGCTCAAATGGCCATTGTGAAAAGCGGTTGGGGTAAATCCAATGGCTATTCAGGAATAGGATACCAAACATTTAAATTGTTCTACTGCCCGCTTTATTGGTGAAGCTACTTCAGTTCAATTTCTGGTCGGTGTGAGCCCACGGGATGTTGATGCCTGGGGACTCCCTGATGGTAATTGGACCGAGTGCTACCGACAGATTGTCTTCTCTCTTGTTGGAGATAACCATTGCCTTGCTTTCTGGATTTGAATTCTATTTAAAACTTACCACCTGTCCATTTTTTCATGAAGTCACAGACTACAACGTTTTGTGAATGGCATAGTGCATTCATGAGAAGCTTTCAGTGAGGAGCAAACCTCCATGCAGATCTAATAACGTATCATGCATTCCCAGATTTTATTCATTCCAACATTCATGACAATGCCTCCTCTACTGCCATATTGGTGTTAGACGCAGATTAGAGGAACAACACCTCGTACTCTGCCTTGGTAGTCTGCAACCTAACGGCATGAATATCGATTTCTCTAACTTCCGTTAACCACACCCCTCTGTTCCCCTTTGTTTTCTCTTTCCTTATCCCACAGACCACCATCGCTCCATCTATTTCCACTCCCCTGCCCTCTCGATCTGCCCATCATCTCCCAGCGGTTCCCCTCACCTTCCCTTTATTCTGTTCCACTGTTACCTCCTTATCGGATTCCATCTTCTTCAGCCTTTGTCACTTCCACCTATCACCTCCCGGCTTCTTACATTATTCCCACTCTCTTCCATTCTTTGCCTGCCTATCACCCCCTCACCTGGATCCACCTATCGCCTGTCAGCTCTAGCTCCACCCGTCCCCCCCCCCCCCCACTTTTTATGTTGATGTCCCCGTTTTCTTTGCAGTCCCGATGAAGGGTCTCGACCCGAAAAGTCTACTGTCCATTTTCCTCCATAGACGCTGCCTGACCCTCTGAGTTCCTCCAGCTTCTTGGTGTATTTCTCCAGATTTCCAGCTTCTGCAGTCTCTTGTTTCTCCATGACAATGCTTCCAGTTGTTTTAGTGTCCGTTCTGCAAATCACTCAGATGTTTTCATCCCTTTTACCCTTCTTATTTCCTTTGACAGTCACGAAAACAAACTTCTGTCATCAAGTTTAACGTTAATTTCTCATTCCGTGGATTAATGTGAATTGTGGTTCGACCAGGCCTCAATGAAGGAATGTCGACGGATAAATGAAATCTGTATATGAAAGTGATCCTGTCCCATATCCGGTAGTGAGAACTTACCTGATCAAGCACAATGACTTGACTTCACCGTCAAGGAAAAATGCTATAACTTTACTGAAAACGTAGTAAGCTTGGGAACCTGAAAAATTGCAACATTCAACAAAAGAGAGCAAGCCATACAGAAAGGAGAAATACAAATCAAGTATAATCTGGTGGGAAACATAGAACATTGTATGAAAGCATCTATAGAGAAAAAAAGGGGGGAGCCTCTTCAAAATTAACAGGCTGACGCAGCAGAAAATTTATTTGGAAATAAGAAATCAACAGATAAATTACACGAGTAGCGTGTATCTGTTTTTATAGAAGAAGACACAAGTCAGGGGAACAAGGTATCTATATCGAGACATTGGAAGGAAGAAACAATAATCATATAAAAATCATATCTGGAGAAATTAATGCGACTGTAATCCAATAAAACCACAGAACGTGGTGACATGCATTCTCTGGTTTTGAATGAATTTGAGATAGGATTAGTGCACATATCATCATTCTCACAAATGACTGATTATTCAAAAAGGATTTCCAAAGGATGTACTAAATGCTATCCCAGTATTTTAAACAGAGTAAGTCAAACAGGAGTGAATTAGTTCCAGGAGTATCTGGGAAAATGCGAGTATTGCAAGGAGAACATTCATTCTCCATACGAACAGCATCGTAGTTTAGGATTGAATGTGGATTTATGAAAAGAAATCACCTTTGCCGAACATGTTTAATTATTACTGATGATGTACCTAGCAGTTAAGGTAGGAAGCATTGGATGTGATACATTTGGACTTTCGGGAGGTCTTCAATGAGACGCGGCACAAGACATTTTGAAATAATATTAACGAAGTATATTCAGCGTACCATTCTGGCCACTAACAAGGCACTAATTGTCTGGTAGAAAATAGAGATTATGAGTAAACCGTTGTTTCGTGCTTAATAGGTAGCGAATTGTGGCATGCTGCAGGGACCGATGCTAGAACATCAGCTATTCAATTTTTCAACAAATATCTGGATCAAAGGGCCAAGGATAAGACATCCCAGTTTCCAGATGATGCACTGAGCTGCACTCAGCGTTATGAGGAGGATTAAATACTGTTGGAGAGAGGTAACAAAGACTTATTCAGATTTTTCTTTCTTATATTCAACAACAATGAGGGGCTGAAGGTACATGTGGGCTACAATAAGAACGAATGGCGAATTTCCTACATATGGCTTGAAGCCACTTTAGTAGTTTGGTGACTACTGCTGCCAAGGGTACTGCTTTAAAATTCCAGACAATTATAACGACGAGATCTTTGAATGCTCCAGCTTGCACGGTGGCGGTTGGGCGCGAAAGCGATATGAATCAATTTCATTACCCAGGATCAAAGCGCAGAGTTCCAGCTGCTCGCCCATTAACTTATCCCTGTACTGACAATTAGGAAATTCCTTTTACATTAAATACAATGAAGGGAAACAAAGGGAATTGGCACATTTTCTCAGTTATGAAGTGATACGGTTGTTGGTAGTGGGTTTGCAAAGTATTGAACAGCAAAACTAAATCAAAATAACGAAATAAAACTAAAACAATCAACTTCGATTGTTTATTTCTACATATGCATGGAGTCATCTGGCGCAATACCTGTTGCTTAACTTCACGATTTTATATAGCAACTACATGTACACTTGACCTAACGAGTTTTGTCTTTCACTTGGCTTAAAAAATCGTTGACAGAGTAATTGAGTCATTGACAGAGCAATTGATATTACGGGAAAAGCTCCTTATCGCTTTGTATTCGATGTTCTGTTGACGAGCACGTCTGAACTGATTATCTAGTTTAAATAAAATAAGTCCTGAGATATGCATTTGTACTGGATAAGAATAGCGCAGAAAAACAATTTACAATGTAATCAAGGTCAAGCAAATTTTCAGCATCCATTTACATTACCAGCCACAGTGTTAATCCCGTTACCACCGCCAGGAACTTATTGGAAAATAAGCACATAGTACATCAAGGATAACAATCGCCTATTTCTGTTTAGTTATGCTGACGACCACACAATAACTGATGACAGAGGTTTAGAAATCTTTAAATGTGCAAGTTGTCTAGATAAGGACGTCGAAAAATTAATTTAAATGCAATCGAGGTTAAGCGCTTATTGAATAATCATATATATATTTCACCCTGGATAGAACTCACAGAAACTTAAAGGAATATGTGATCAAAGAAAAGAAGCCCTGATTCCTAATCAGCACATTGCGCTTGTCTTCCTTGAAATAATTTTTTGCACAAGTAACAGGGAGAAAAGCAAAGGAAAGTTCTTGATTGTAGTTTTCTTGAGATTATGGAAACCCATTTCTTAAGGCATCGCAAAGTTATGTGGCTGGAAAGTAACAAATAGAGCATTATAGTAAATATAAGCTTCTTAGAAAAAGGGTATTTTCATGATCAGTATTTCTCGGCCATTTGAAACTGAGACTATAATTAATGTATTGAAGGCAAAATATTTCCATTCACGAGAATGAAGGGTTAAAATAAATATACAAGAGTGGCGGTGGATACTTGAGTTAGAGTTTTTAAAATCTTGCGAATTAAAAACAATGGTAGGCATCACTGGATTGAAAGTTAAATAACGTCGTAGAAGGCAGGTTGATTTGAATTAATTTAAGGGAAAAAGAAGAGGGAAAGAGATAACTTCTTATAAAGTAACGCATATATGCAAAATATGCTTCCAATTTAGGATTTTATCCAATGATACTGCCATGAATCAATCTATCTATCTATCTATCTATCTATCTATCTATCTATCTATCTATCTATCTATCTCTCTCTCTCTCCCTCTCTATCTATCTATCTATCTATCTATCTATCTATCTATCTATCTATCTATCTATCTATCTATCTATCTATCTATCTATCTATCTATCTATCTATCTCTCTCTCTCTCTCCCTCTCTATCTATCTATCTATCTATCTATCTATCTATCTATCTATCTATCTATCTATCTATCTATCTATCTATCTATCTATCTATCTATCTATCTATCTATCTATCTATATATATATATATATATCATCTATCTATCTATCTATCTATCTATCTATCTATCTATCTATCTATCTATCTATATATATCTATATATATATATCTATATATATCTATATAGATATATATCTATATAGATATATATATATGTATCTGGCCTTTGATTCGAAATGCCATGAACTGCAGAGTTAATCGCATATAAATACACTGACATGTGACAACGGATGCTTCATTTCATCTAAATTCTGTTGAAACTTTGGTCCCTCGGCAATATTCACTCAGATGGCACGCTCCATTTTGCAGTGTGGAACTTTTATTTTGCTAAATAGGATAAGAAAAGAACAGTTATTGGAGCTCAGAACTGGACATTCAACAGGAATTGTCGACCGCCGACAGCGTTAGGATCAGTAAACACACCGGCAGCAGGTCCCTCATCCTACGCTTATAATCAATTCAAGATTCAACTGTTTCTTCGAGGAGTGAAGAAGGGGCCGCCAAAATTGTGTCGAGGTGCATCTAAAAAATTTCTGCAATCCTGCGAATCTCCTACATGATATAGTACAAAACAAAGTAAAAGGTGCTTAGCGATCCCACATACAATGAATCACAACGGAACTCTGCAGTTCTACCACATTAATTCGTAAATAATCGTGCACGACTAAACAGCGCACACTGCAGCGACCAAGCGGTATTGCATGTTGTCGCACAGAATGGTGAAAGATTCAGAATCATCTTCCGCTTGAAGTGGCAATATGGTGCTGCATTGTGCTCCCTCCTGAGATCCGGCCCCGTAGTCTTTGCCATTTTCAGTGTTCCAAGGCATATCACGAATGCTTTTACAAATTTCTTAACTCCACATGGCATCGCGATATGCCTTAGAACACCGAAAATGACAAAGACTATGGGGCCGGATGACATGCTTCTGCAGTGCAGAAGGCTTGTTGCACTTCAGTTAGACTTTTATCAACACATTCATAAGGCCTTCAAATACTGCATAATGTGGAAAATTGCCCGAGTATGTCACTTGCATAACGGTTGGAACAAATCCTATCTGGCTAATACCACCTAAACATTTCAGTCTTGATAATGTAGTGTAATATATCAACATCGTGGCTATGAAGTGACCCTTACAACTAACCTGCTTACTGACTATTGTAATGGTATGTACGCTATCATTTTTGCTCCAGAAACCATTGTTGCTTGTGACTAATAATGAACTCCAGAAGCGAAATATAAATTACAAAATGAACATCAATTCTGCATGTGGCTTGGGTGTAATCGGGAAACATGGGCGGAAATTACCTCAAGTAAAATGAAGAGGATGGCGGTCCAAACGTTTGCTTGATGTATTGCAAAAACGAAAATGATTGTAACTGTTTGAAATCCCTTCACTCTCGCCGAGTCCAAATACATGTTAAGGGACTGGACAGTGTAGGTCCAGAGTTGAATTTTTCCTCTGGATGTAGTGTCCAGAATCCGAGGTTAATATCTCAAAGCAATGGTGATGTATTCATAACAGAGACGAAAACACTTTTCTCTACCCACGAGATAACAAATCATTTTAATGCTCTGCCCAAAACCTGAATATCTATAACACGTTTACATTAGTTTTTCTTCCAACTAAGAATGAATTAATAATTTCTGATAACAACTATTGCTAATTGTCTCGGAATTCTAGAAGTTTTTTTTAAAGTTGCGCCTAATTTCAATTATACAATGAGATGGACTCTGACCTCACTATCTACCTTATGACCTTGCACCTTATTTTCTACCTGCACTGCATTTTCTCTGTAGCTGTGATACTTTACTCTGCACTGTTGTTGTTTTTACCTGTACTACCTCAATGCACTCTGTACTAACTCAACGTAACTGCACTGTGTAATGAATTAACCCGTACGATCGGTAACTCTGTACAAGTGACAATAATAAACCAATACCAATACTAAAACCAATAATCATCGTTTGAATTACAAATAAAAATAGAATTCAGTGTGTGCACTGAGATAGTTTTATTTTGGTTTGCAATTCAATCCCATTGGACAATGTTCACCCAGAATATGTTTCAATGGGAATAGATTGCAGTTCAAAATTTGGATAAAACTAGGTAATTTAAAAATCAACTAACTGTTGCCTTTGCCACAGAGATGAAGAAAACTAGCCGCATTGCATGTCAGAATGATACAAGGCAGTACAAATCAAATCTCAAGCTTCGCAGTTTTATTCAGAAATAAATAATACATCACAAATGGACAATCGATTACAAGCAATCATTTTAGTCGCGTGACCTGAAATGACAACGTCATTCAGCAAAGCAATTAACGTATTATTGGAATGTTATTATTTGAAAACTGCAGATATTTCGAAATGTGCATTTATTTGCACAGAAGTAAAGCAAAACATCAAATATTTAAACAATAAAGTCTATATCAATATTCTTCCATTTTGAACAGTCACAGTGATGAATGATTGAAGGAATGAGTTCCACAAGCTGCAGCGGGACCATCACTCTTTCTCCCTGCAAGGTAATGTAATTTAGTCAGAATGAATAATTAAAGCATGCAATGATACACGGATATGCGTGTCGTTAATTTCCAGGTAAGTAGCGCCCCATACTTTAAATGGTATTTATAATTCTGCATGATAAATTGAAGACTTAATTGATATTTGGAAGAATTGACTGTCCCAGAACGCTTCCTGCATTTTAAATCATAATCACGTTCCGTTCTTCTCACAGCCATCTGTCGTAATTCCATGAAATATTATATGAAAATTAATGTTCCCAATTAACGTACATTTATACAACGGTAATTGACAGTGCGTCCTGAGGATCCCGATGATAATCAGGAGCATCAGAAGGGCCAAGCAGTATCTAAGATACGAGAAGATAGAGGACTTGAAAAGAGCATCTGCAAGAACAATAGGAACAAATAAATTACGCTTTGCTGCAAGTCCACTCAGTGGAATAATTGTCTAAACTATTAGCTTGGGTACAATATGAAATTCTTGCTTTCCAGATTCAAAAGGTAGTCTTTCTCCTCCGCTGCCTTTATATTTTTTACTTACTTCCAAAAATGGAACAGACTAAGTAACAAGTGATTCGCTGCTTCAGCGAATTACAGAAATCGTAAGTTTACATCTGCTGTGCACTACACTTATTCAAGTTACAGAGATCAGTGTGCGTCAGTTTGCTATTTTTTGCAAGCCAAAGAGCTGTAAAAAAAAGTAGTGAGTTGCAATGCAGTCAGCCAGTGAGCAGAGATTAAACGAATCCTATGAAGCAAATCCCATGATGCTACGGATGAATGAATGGCAGGAAAGGGTCCGAAGGTTCAGTTCACATCTTTTCAGCAACGATTGTTCGCCGGGGAACAGCTCATGATACCCAGCCAAATGAAGGGAAGCTGCATCATATCAATAAATAGAAAAAAATTCAAGTCAGAACAGACATAAATTAACAACAGGAAGAAGTATGAGGTGCAGTCGGATTGCAAACATAAACCCATTGTTTATAATTGTTCTGCACTGAAAGACTAGCAGCCTTTGTCTGAAAGCAGGTTTATGTTGCGCACAATATAACTGGTCTTCGAGTTATCGGATTCCATGTTACATACAAAAATATGATTTCATGTATTTTTGCATTCAGGTATTAAAATACATATATTTCATAATTGTTTCTTATGCAGATACTGCCATTTTCTTCGGTAACGTCTGCCATTTTACACTGAAGTTAACTGTGCACGTTCGGGCGTCGTTCTCGAAAGGAGTAGGGCCTTAAAAATTAACAACCTTATGACTGGACCACAAATGATACCTGGGATAATACCTCAGCCCACTTGGTAAACCAGAATACAGAGAGCTATAAACCAATAATCCCCTACTGTGTCGCAGTTGCCCATAAGAAACTGGATTTGGAAGCTAACGTGGGCATTGATCAAGGTCGCTCTTGGATCGCACGTAAGGACACCATAAAACAGGAATAAATCCCATAGCTTGTAAAATACAGCGACAGAGAAGCGAAACGCCGTTCTTTGTCCTAACAATTTAGAACACGTTGAACTGTTGCAGGCAATATGTAGTAATATTTTAAACTTCCCGTTATTTCCGCGAGAATGCCTCTCTTAAACTGTATTCACAGCAATCTGCATGAATACCCACCAAATGCAAATTTGAAGATAGATTTCTAATATTTATGGCGTGTATAGTTCACACGTTGGTCGCATGTTGAAGCAGAATGGATGGAAATGACGGGATTCAGGAGGGAGTTGTCAAGAACTAAATGGATGTAAACAGCCCGCTTCGACTCAGACTGTGCCACTTGTAAAGACCTGGAAACTTCATCCAATCCTACATCTTCTACTGTTTAACCAAATATTCTCGTTTGCCATTTTCAAACCAAACACCTTTTAAATTGCAAGTGATAAGCTCAGCCGTTTCAAAGCTATGTGTCAAAGCCGCAGACGAGTTATAGAGGCGTAGAATCTGACAGCAAGGGATCAGGCGCTTTATCCCACGTATTCTGTGCCAACAACTAAGCACCCGTTTATCCTAATACCGTTGTATTCTGCCCTTATTTCCATCAACTCCTACATTCATAATGAGTAGTTTCCGGTGGCTGATAAATTTGCCAATCCGCTCATCGTTAGGATATGGCTGGAAACCGTAATACCTAAGGAACCCCACGCAGTCACATGGAGGACGTGCAAACTGCACATAGACAGAACCTGATTGAATTTACCAGATGCTGGACTACTTGCAGCTATGCTATTGCACGGTCATAGGTTGTACCACTGTGCCGTCCTAACAGTGTCACTGTGTCGTCGAGATTCTCGCGGATGCCCCGAAACAAAAAACTCAGTCGAGTTAGGACTGCTTTGAAATATTTCTTATAGGGGGTTTTGGTAAAGTATCTAATAAGTGCTTTATGCGGTTGTGAGGGAAAATTGCATTCTGAAAAAGTGTCCAGTAGAAAAGAGTGAACTACGAAAACAAAACAAATGCAGTACATACTATTTACATACAAATACTATTCGAAGTAGTTCGTTCTGGCATGGATGAGGTATGCTGCATTAACTTGCGGAGCAATGTGGCGGTTTATGGAAGGCAAAAGGTTGTGTGGCGAGAGATAGGTGAGGATGTGTAGTGGTGATGGTGGGTGGGGAAGTTAAATTGAAATGACAGAAGAAGTTATTTTGATTCTTACATCTATTAACAAATTGAACTACAGTTTGATGAGTGGAGTGGTTACCAATTACAAAATGAAAATAAAAAATAAGAATAATTAATAAACAGAGAGAATATAATCCACAAGAAAAAAATCGCTTTTAACATTTGCGAAAAAGCAAATAAAAACAAACTACGGAAACCAGCTTCCTTCAACTGACAGCACATGCATTGCGCGAGCTCATTGCTAAACTTCAAAAACAATTTGAAAAATAATTCAATGCTCTTGTTTATATTCCAAAAGAAATTCAGATTGGTCACGTTTGCAATTATGAATAAGAAAAAAAATACCATGTATTTCTACGTATTTAACAAGGAAAGGTTCACTTTGTCTGTTGATATCGTACCTTCATTAGCAACTGAATAGGAGATAGCGGCTGGAATCTTGAGAGAGAGATGAGATACCATGCAGGTATAATTGTCGTCGCTGTGGAATGGCTGCGTAGAGGTTAAAGAGCTGGAAGCCACATACAGTCCCCCCGTATTCTTCGCTTTAATCACTTGTGTCCCCAATGTTATTTCCACTCCATTCTTATACCAAGTAAGGTTGATGTTCTCCGGATAAAACGCAGCCGTTTCACACACGAGAATATGAGCTGTGGACTGACTCCCTTCAGGGGTCTTGCGGAAAAGCCTTAGTGGGGTTGGGACCGCTAAAGAAGAGGGAATGAATGAATAACGTTGAGTTAACTTGTGCCATTGAGAGAAAAGTAAACAAAAGTTTTTATTAACCTGATGTTTATTAATTTGACTGACGCTATTTGACTATCTAAATCACACCTGAAACATAGTCTTGCGGCATTTTCAGTATCACCTGGGAAAAGTTGATGTAGAGTGCGGACCAAGCGCTCGTATAGGCTATCATTTCCCCCACCCCACCCCCCAGTTTCGTACTCAATATAATTACTCAAAACCACCTGGAATGTAGGTTAGCCTGATGAGCCCCTCTGCATTTATCACAGATAGCGAAGAGTATTCTGCATGCCATCGATGGAAACACGAGGACGAGATTTGGTATTAGAAAGAACTGACAATCGAGACATGACAATTGCCTAAAAGAACAAATTGCTTTAATGCTCTGCATTCATCAGCAGCCCAACGTCTACGAATTGTGCTAGATAATCATGGACAGCGAGGATCAATGTGTTTTCTAAGCTTCAGTTTGTTGCTCAAATAGTTCACCAGCAGTAAATTACCCATTGGCTTTGAAGTACCTCATATTGATTTCCCATTTTGGGGAACTGAATCCGTAAAAAAAAAGGCAGTCAGAGAAACGATAAATGGTTTCGAGTCGCGACTTTATGTAGGGAGGCAGTAATACTAACGATTTGAGTCATGAAAAAGTTCAATTTTTTCCAGACTTTCAGCAGTTGGACATCGAATGCATACAGTATATCTGGACATTTTCTGTTCGAATAACTTGATACAACTTGTGGCACTATTTGCGTGGTATGTACTGTCATGCCATTCCAGCAATAGAAGTCGTTATTGATACAACTCCGATAATTTTGTGAAAGAACATGCCAATACTACACACGCAAGTGGTATCAATAAAGGCACGCGAACTGCTTAATGGAAAATTGGGGAATCAATTGATGCTGGGTGAAAACATTGAGCACTAAGAAGCATTCTCTAGGGAATGAGATGGGGAAAGATTTTGGAAGGGGATTGCCGAAATTTCGGCCTTGTTAACCCTAGGGCATGCTGTCAATTCAGGAACTATGATTTTCTGCGATATGCTGGAGTGGGGATTCGTTGAAGGACAAGTTCCTTTGGGGCAGTTTGAGCTGCACTAGATGAAAGAGCTGTGGAGGGAGAAAATCACGAATATATTTCAAAATAAAAATGAAAATATAAAACATGTTGGCGTCGCATTGCCGTAGGGCGGTTCAGGCGAACGAAATGAAGGTGATGGAGAATTGTGCAAGTTTGGAGATGGGCAGCAGAACCTCTGCCCTCCTCGTATTCACGCATAGTTGCTTGAGGACAATACAAACACTCAAAGTAACGTCAGAATATTTTTCAGAGACTATCCTAGGTATTCTTCTTTGGTATGCTTAATATAATTAATAGCTATTCCGTTTTCATCTTAATTTTTCTTACCGTACACAATTAGATGTGATCCGCTCCCATTTATTCTAACGCTGTCCTGACGGATCACCGAACACCGATAGACTCCAGAATCTTGGATAGTTGCATCGTACAACTCAAAGTAGAAACTTGCTTTTCCTCGGAGACCAAATCGTTTTCTTCTGGCGGGATCTGAGCGTTGATATTCTTTCTCACCTTCCTTCCACCAGTAGACTTTTATTGTGGATTTGTCCCGAACGATGGAGAACACGCAGTAGAAGGTAGCATTGCCCCCTATCGCTACAACCATTTCATTGGGTGATTGACTTACTTCGAACGATCGCTGATCCGCGGCTGTCAGAAATGTAATCGCCTGTCTGTTAATTCCGTGCCAGACAGCATGGACATATGTGATAAATAGAAAGAATCTATGCAGAAGATTCACATTTCACGAACTCACCGTCAAAACAATACGAGGAATCACTTAACCAGTTAAAGCACATGGTCAGTGAGTAAAGACGTACCTGTGTAAATTACCCTTCGGAGAGCCAGAAAGAGAATAATCGCACTCCCTAACATTCTGTACTGGAAGTTGAACTGACTCTTTAGTATCAAGTGTCTGCAAGTGTGAGCGAACTTTATGGTTTGTGTCCCATGACACCAGACGTCATGACGTTTCACATCCTGTAAATGGGGCCAGAATGTTGAATACCTTTGTTGGAAAGGATTTACTAACCTACTCTCATATGTCTCCTAGAAATCGGGTGTGCCGTGTACAGCAGAAAAGGGGGAAAGATAAGACCTTTTTCTAAGTTTCATTACGTTCTAGCACGATGCATCCGTCAAATAATACGAACAAAATTTTCGGAATTACCTTTGCATTTGAATATCTGGTTGATGTACAAGCTATCGGCGGGAATGTGTGATCGGCGATCGTCAACTGTTGCTCTAACCACTGATGTGGTCTTGGCTGAGCTTTCGTCAGAAGCTCGCTGGCTGGAAAAAGGGTCTCGCCTCCAGCGTCGAGTAAACCTCATTTAGTCGCTCATTTCTATCAGCTCAACGTGTCGCCGTTTACTTGCAGCATTCCAGCCACTATGATAGCTTGCCTTACCTTCAGTTCCATCGGGGTCAATATATAGCGGAGACTTGGAGAGTGGAAAGGACGTAAACATAGAATATCTCCTGCCGAGAAATAAACACGAATGTGTACATCGATTCGGCGAACATTTTCAGAAGGTAAACTTTAGCGAGGTTTAAATGTTAAATTCCAATTTCTAAGAATAAGTTTTAAATTCTTTACCAACTGTATATTTATAACTTCTGTGTCATTAATGATTTACAACTTCAAAGGGGTGTCGTTGATTTTGCCTATCGTGTGCAATTCGCGATTTTCATGTTAGTTGATAATTATTGATCTGCTCTCTGCTCATTTCAGTTGCATGTTTTTTTTGATTCGTTTTCTTTACTGTATTTATCTAACGGCAATAACTGTACGTAATATATATTTTCAGCCAAACGTTTTCATTTCGCTGTTCATTGGTAATAGCGTACAATTGCTGGTCTTGCAAGCAGTGCGCGAATCCCAGCCATAGAACAAAGATATTTTACATCCTTGTATTTTCTGCAACTACTTTAGAATAGACGAAATATTTATCTCTTACTGCTTTTGTTTTCATGAAAATTCTGAAATTAAAGGGAAGGAAAGAAGTTTCTTATGAAGTATGCTACTTATCATTGTGTGAATTGCTGGATGTTATTTTTCAACGGCAAGTCCAGTCAATCTACCAGTGGGACGCGCAGCATCAGAACGCGAGATCACATGAACCTTTGCACCTCATTTAACCGCCTGACCAACTATTTCAGCTTTCTATGAGAACGTTCCTGACTGTGACCCAATTGATTTTCACCATTTCCATTTAAAAGTTAGTTAACATGCTGTGTTGTCCACGCTAGGTTAAAAGTAACAATTGATCCAGCATCAACATTCATTTTCGCTACTTCATCCACGCACTGATTCTATTTTTTTCAGTCCCAGGCGACCACACCCGTAGATATAACTTAACCTTCCCTCGTAGTTCTCTTAAATACACCTTGATAAGTTCAGTGAAATTGTCCTTGAATCACCGCGCCATACGATAATGAGAAAATCATTGATGAGCTCTGCAATGTTATGAACGCCACTAGTGTGATCTCACTTCAAATACAGACAGCTTGAGCTTTCTTTCTTTAATTATTGTCGGCCATCATATAAAACCGTTAAAGCCGCAGGCTGGTACGCAATTTTCTGCCATACCATTCAAGCATGCTCAAGAACCTTAGGTCTACGCACATTAAGGTCCAGTAACATTTATGATGATCTTTATGGTTTTTGTGTGCTTAGATTGGATTCATGCTTCAATTATCCATCCATTTTCTTTTCCCAGATAACTTCAAAAGAGTTCCATGGATTGTGGTTGCATACCATGGGGGAAAAAAGTTACTCGATCTCGTTCTTGAATGGACAGCGACCAAGAATCGAAGGTGTTCTTGCGTCAGCCATTTGAAAGTTTATCAGCCCGCTCGGTGAATATACTTATTTTCCTTTCAGATATTCACTAGGTTGTCGATGAAAAAATTATGTTCATTTCTGTTCTGACGATTGATGCCTTATCATGAGAATGTGGCTCATTTTTCCAGCCAAGCAAACCTGTGAAAATATTAACTCTGCTTCTACCTTTTTAAGCCCAATGAGATCTATGAATGAGACAATGAGATTTCCTCATTATTCTAAACTAAACTGAGTACGGCCTGAGTCTCTTTAATCTGTCCTCAAGCAAACCCACGATCCCAGGAATCACACTGGTGAAAAAACACTCCATCTGTCGTAACAATATCATTCTCAATATTGGAACATCAGTCTAATACACGTTATCTACAACTAGGAAGCGCCAGCAGTCCATCTAATTGCAGTAAGATGCTTCTATTCATTTACTCAAATTATCTTGCATTACGGGGCATTATACGAACGTGCTTTCCTAATTGCATGCTGAATCTACTTGTCAACCGTCTGGAATTCGTGCAAAGGGCCACCATGGTCTCTCTGAATACCAACGTCTCTCAACATCTAAAAAATTCTGTCCTTCTACTTCTTCTGCATCGGTGAACATAACACTTGTCAACCTCATCCAAATCACTGCTACGTTTGCGAGCAGAGAGGGACCCGGTACTATTCCCTGCAGTGCGCCACTTGTAAAATCTTTCCAATCTAAAAGGTAATCGCTTGTTCCTGTTAGCTAATTTCTATCTCTTAATAAATCCTAAATCTAAAACAGTAGGTTACTTGCGAAACTATGTGATCTCACTTTGTGTGACCCCTGGAAGTACAGACAAAATATCACTTAATTTCAACTGCAGAACATCCCGAAGAGCTGTGAATTACGACTCCATTTTCGGAAAACTATGGAGATTTTGTCCAATCTTGTTATCGCTTTCTTATTGCCATTGTGTAATTTCTGTAATAACAGATTCCAGCATTTTCCTTTTTATTGATATTAGGCCAAGTGATATATTCACCTTTCCCCCTCTCCTTACTTTCGTAAGTAGGTTACGCATTGACTGAAAAAGCAAAAATTATCATGTGTGTGTTATTATTTTCAATACGCTTGATTTTATGTTCAAATCAATTAATTTCAGTGACTCATTAAATAAGATAAATCATTTCGTACTTTTGCTTTGTTATTCATCATTACAGCTTACCCAAATTTCATCCTCAAGAAATGAAAACACAACTTATCAATACTATCACTTCAATATGTGATTGCCTTGAATCAGTACCAGGAATTTTACATAATCTAAAATATTGTTAACAATTGCATTAGACCATGTGTATCTTCGTTTGTTATGATCTTTTTCAATGTAACTCAGGTCATTATTTCATTTACTGATGTTAAAATGTTTCCTACATTTCTCATTCTCAGAGATTAGCTGGAAAGACAAACAAAAAGGCGGTGGTAATGGATGCGCGAAAGGAAAAAAGGAGACACTGATATCATACCTGCCTGCCCCAAACCCCAATGAGTTGTAGTGTTCTTTCTTCATTTGACTTTGGAATATTTCAGGCGAATAGCACCCTAAAATTACTGAACATAACTAAAGAAAATTAATTGCTGTACAAAACATTATCTTCAACATTATTGTAAACTGCACTACAAGGGATGGCATTTCATGCCAGATTGTGCACTCTGAAAAATTAACACAAGTTTCTGAGACACCGTTCTTAAGGTACCTTTGGAAATGGAGCAGAGACTCTCGCTATCGTTACAGACAACGTAAGGATAAGTGTTACATCTACTGCGAGAGCAGGGGAAAGTGCCAGGGTTCAGGGATGGATGGGTGTGGAGGTATAAGCGGACCAGGGAGACAAGGAGGGACTGGTCCCTGCGGAAGGCGGTAACTGGTGGGGAAGAGAGAAAGTGGCTGGTGGGGAAATATGGTCGTAGCTAGCGGAAATTTCGAAGGATGCGGAGGCTCATAGGGCCAAAGGCGAGGACTAGATGAACTCTCTATGTTCTGTCCGGGAGGAGCTGGGGTGAGAGCAGAAATACGAGATGCGATTTCGGGCTCCATCAACCACAGCAGAAGTGAAACTGCGCTTCCTGAAAAAGGAGGACATTTCAGATGTCCTGGAATTGTTTTCAGTCTGTCACGTAGATATGAATTCTTTTCCACTTCATTCCATTTATAATGTACACTATGCTTATGCATCTTAACTACTATTTAAGTTTGTGAGTTATTCAGTTACCTCGCTTAATTAAGCAGTTCCTCGATATCAAAGATAACCTATTTCCATACCCTTTCTCTGCGTCATGAGGTGGCTTATAAAGCCAGTATGCATGCTGCAAACCCTGATTCCGGTTGGGGCAGAAGGTCTTAATGAAGTGGGGCCTCGACAGCTTAGGAAGAGATGTGCGCCTTAGGCCTTTTGCGTTGGAAGTCTGTGTGCTTTCGACGACAGAGATCAAAGTTCTCAAAGATGTCCTCAATGTTTCTTTATCTCCAGGGGCTCCCAATATCTGCGAGGTGACGTAATTTAAAAAAAAAATTAAGACGATATTAGAATATGTTTTTCCTATTTATCTGGTAATCCGGCCACACAATGGACGGTAAAATCACTGCTTCAGAAATCTTTTGGAGAATATGGGAAAGAAGTGGCCAGTGCCAACTGTACACAATTTGGCCCTAAGCAAAGGGTTGTTAGACTGAAAAACAGTGCTACCTTTGGATTGCTTATCATGACAGTGATTTTTGAAGACATTGCAGAGATAGCGTTGCTGAGATCTTTCCAGTGATTTGAGGTGCCTACATCCGACCGTGCATGATGAAAAATCGTGCAGGAGTGCAGGGATGACTGCTGCACAGTGGAGCAAGTACATGATGGAGAGATTGAGGTCCTGATGTTCAAACAATCCATAGAACCACAGAACCATAGAACAGTACAGCACAATACAGGCCAATCGGCCCACCATGTTGTGCCGAGCTTTAAGCCTCGCTTAAGACTATCTAACCCCTTCCTCCCACATATCCCCCTATTTTAAATTCCTCCATATGCTTATCTAACAATTTCTTGAACTTGACCAACGTACCTGCCTCCACCACCACCCCAGGCAGCGCATTCCATGGCCCAACCACTCTCTGGTTAAAGAAAAACCTCCCTCTGATGTCTCCCTTGAACTTCCCACCCACTACTTTAAAGCCATGCCCTCTTGTATTGAGCATCGGTGCCCTGGGAAAGAGGGGCTGGCTGTCTACTCTATCTATTCCTCTTAATATTTTGTATACCTCTATCATGTCTCTCCTCATCCTCCTTCTCTCCAAAGAATAAAGCCCAAGCTCCCTTAACCTCTCCTCATAATCCATACCTTCCAAACCAAGCAGCATCCTGGTAAATCTCCTCTGCACCCTTTCCAACGCTTTCATATCCTTCCTATAATGAGGAGACCAGAACTGGACACAGTACTCCAAGTGTAGTCTAACCAGAGTCTGGCAGAGCTGCATCATCACCTCGCGGCTCTTAAACTTGATCCCACGACTTATGAAAGCTAACATCCCATAAGCTTTCTTAACTACCCTATGCATCTGTGAGGCAACTATCAGTGATCTGCGGATATGAACCCTCAGATCCCTCTGCTCCTCCACACTACCCAGAATCCTGCCATTAACCTTGTACTCCGCATTGGAGTTTGTCCTTCCAAAGTGTACCACCTCACACTTCTCCGGATTGAACTTCATCTGCCACTTCTCAGCCCAGCTCTTCATCCTATCAATGTCCCTCTGTAGTCTTGGACAGCCCTCCACACTATCCACAACACATTCGACATTTGTGTCATCTGCAAACTTGCCAACCCACCCTTCTACCCTTCAACCAGGTCATTAATAAAAGTCACAAAAAGTAGAGGTCCCAGAACCGATCCCCGTGGGACACCGCTAGTCGCAGCCCTCCAATCTGAATGCACTCCCTCCACCACAACCCTCTACCACAACTTTCTGCATGCAAGCCAATTTTGAATCCGCATGGCCAAGCCTCCCTGCATCCTGTGCCCTCTGACCTTCTGAAGAAGCCTACCATGTGGAACCTTGTCAAACGCCTTACTAAAATCCATGTAGACCGCGTCTACTGCAGTACCCTCATCAATCTGCCTGGTCACCTCCTCGAAGAATCGTATCAGGCTTGTGAAACATAATCTGCCCTTCACAAAGCCATGCTGACTGTCCCTAATCAGACCATGATTCTTTAAATGCTCATAGATCCTATCTCTAAGAATCCTTTCCAACAGCTTGCCCACTACAGACATAAGGTTCACTGGTCTATAATTCTCTGAACTATCCCTACTACCTTTTTTTGAATAAGGGGACAACATTTGTCACCCTCCAATCCTCCGGTACCATTCCAGTGGACAACGAGGACTCAAAGATCCTAGCCAACGGTTCAACAATCTCCTCCCTTGCCTCGCGAAGCAGCCTGGGGAATATTCCGTCAGGCGCTGGGGACTTATCTGTCCTAATATTTTCTAACAGCTCCAATACACCCTTTCTCTTGATAGCTACAGGCTCTAGCACATTAACCTTACCAACACTGTCCTCAGCGTCATCAAGGCCCCTCTCCTTGGTGAATACTAGAGGGGAGTATTCAATGAGAGCCTCACCCACTTCTACAGCTTCCAGGCACATCTTCCCACCTTTGTCTCTAATCGGTCCTACCTTTACTCCCATCATCCTTCTGCCCTCCACATAACTGAAATAAGCCTTGGGATTTTCCTTAACCCTACTCGCCAAGGCCTTTTCATGTCCCCTTCTTGCTCTCCTTAGCCCCTTCTTAAGTTCCTTCCTTGCTACTCTATATTCCTCACGAGCTCTATCTGAGCCTTGCTGCTTACACCTTATGTATGCTGCCTTCTTCCTCCTAACTAGTTGTTCTACCTCTCTTGTCACCCATCGTTCCTTCACCCTGCCATTCTTTCTCTGCCTTACCGGGACAAATTTATCCCTAACATCCGGCAAGAGATCCTTGAACAACGACCACATCTCCATAGTACATTTCCCTTCAAAAATATCATCCCTATTTTCACTCGCAAGTTCTAGCCTTATAGCCTCATAATTTGCCCTTCCCCAATATCTTCCTGTCCTCTTTGCTCCTATCCCTGTCCATGACAATGCTAATGGTTAGGGAGCGGTGGTCACTGTCCCACAAATGCTCACCCACCGAGAGATCTGTCACCTGACCCGGTTCATTACCTAATACTAGATCTAATATGGTATTCCCTCTAGTCGGCCTGTCAACAGATTGTGACAGGAATCTGTCCTGAACACACTTAACAAACTCTGCCCCATCTAAACCTTTGGTGCTAAGCAGGTGCCAATCAATATCTGGGAAGTTGAAGTCTCCCATGGTAACAACCCTGTTATTCTTGCACCTTTCCAAAATCTGCCTCCCAATTTGCTCCTCAGTATCCCTGCTGCTACCAGGCGGCCTATAGAATACTCCCAGTAGAGTAACTGCTCCTTTCTTTTTCCTAACTTCCACCCATACTGACTCTATGGAGGATCCGTCTACATTTTCCACCCTTTCTACAACAGTAATAGTATCCCTGACCAGTAACTCCACCCCTCCCACTCTCTCGCCCCCCCCCCATCCCTTTTAAAACACTGAAATCCAGGAATATTCGATATCAATTCCTGTCCTGGTGACAGCCAAGTCTCTGCAAGAGCCATAATATCATAGTCCCACCTACTTATGCAGGCTCTCAGTTCATCACCCTTATTCCTGATACTTCTTGCATTTAAGTAAATGCACTTTAGTCCATCCACCTTTCTACTTTTATACCATATACGCTGATGCTCCTTTCTCAAAGCCTCTTTACATGTTAGATCTGACTTTACTCCATGCACTTCTTCCACTGACCTAACCCTCTGGTTCCCATCGCTCTCGCAAACTAGTTTAAACCCTCCCGAACCACACTAGCAAACCTGCCTGCAAGGATATTGGTCCCCCTCGGGTTCAGGTGAAACCCGTCCACTCTGTACAGGTACCACCTTCCCCAGAAGAGATCCCAATGATCCAACAATCTAAAACCTTTCTCCCTGCTCCAACTCCTCAGCCACGCATTCATCTGCCATCTCCTCCTATTCTTACCTTCACTATCACGTGGCACTGGCAGCAATCCTGAGATTGCTACCCTTGAGGTCCTGTTTTTCAGCCTTCTGCCTAGCTCCCTAAACTCGCTCTGCAGGATCTCATCCCTCTTTCTACCTACGTCGTTCGTACCAACATGTAACCACGACTTCTGGATGTTTTCTCTCCCACTCAAGAATGCTGTATTGAACAGAAGAAGTGTTCTCATTCAAATATGCTTAAAGGGCTCCTCCACTGTTTGTGGACGTAATGATTCTCCTGGTTGTTTTGTATGGAACCAAGTGTACAGTCTCAAATTAGGAAGGTCACGATTCAGAACAGAGGTGTGTAGAAATTATTTCATCCATGGGGTAATGAATGTTCGGAAAGTTCTACTTAAGAGGATTCGGAAGTTCACTGTTTGCGTATATTCTAAAGAGAGAGCTGTACGTATACTTTAATGTCTTCAAGCTATATAGGAATAATATAGGAGAGAGACACTGATTATTCAAGATCATACTGGATGACAGAGCAATGCGACTTACCAAAAGGCATGTTCCCAGTTCTCTTTCTTCTATTCAACGACAATACCAGGGCTGGAGTTACATATCGACTTTGGTAAAAAAGAATTGCTGGTTTCATGCATAGGCCTTCAAGACAATCTGGTAGGTTCATGGTTACCATTGTCAAGAGTATTTTTATTCCAAATAAATTTACCGATTTGATCTATGAATGTCCCAACTTAGACCATGGCGATAGGGTGGGAAAGGGACTCTCGTTCAAAGGACAGAGCTCTCGCTGTTCGCCCATTAACTTAACCCCTCGCTGCTAATTACGAAATTACTATTACATTCAGCACAATAAAAGAAAACGAATGTAACAGGCACGTATTATCCGTCATAAAGTGATCTGCTTATTGATAGAGGGGGGTTGCGAAATAACAACGGAAAAAATGCAGTTCAGTCGTTGATTAACCTCAACGGCCTATTGTTGCAAATTCACAGAACCACGTAGAGTAATATTCATTGCTTAACTTCATGCCTTTATTTAGTAACTACAAATATACCTTGAACATTGAGCACATGACTCTCGTCTTTCGCTCGGCCGAAGAAGTCAGCGTCAAACTCCAGCAGCAATTGACATCACGGGGACATTACGAATTTCCGCTGACAAGCATACCTGAACTGGTTATCCAGTTTAAAAATAATAACTCTTGAAACATGCATTTCTGTTGGATAAGAATATCGGATAAAAGTCATTTAAAATACAATCGAGGCTAAGCAATTTTTCATCATTCATATACATTGCTGGGTGCAGCATAATCCCAACTAGTACTCCCAGAAACCTATCGGAGAATAAGCATATCAAGGACAACACCGCCAATTTCTAATTAGTTATGCGGACGACCACACCAGAATTGATTACAGAGTTTTTAAATAAATCTTGAAATGCACAATTTTCTAGCTAATAACTTCGAATAAAAATAATATAACATACAATCGATTATAGAATAATCCCGTAAATCAATAACCTCTGTCACCCCAGCTGGAACTCACAGAAACCTAAAGGAACATATGATCAAAGAAAAGTAGCACCGATTTCTATTTAGCAGATTGCGCCTGCCCTCCCTGAGAGCATATTTGCAGAAGTACAAGCGGGATAAACGAACGAACAATAGTGATTATAATTTGCCTGAGACTTTCGAAACCCAATTATTGAGGTATCACAAAGTAACCCTTGGCCATCGGAAGATCATGTGGCTGCAGAGTAACAAACAAAGTAAACAGTAAAGTTAAATTTCTTCGAATAAAGGTATTTATTTATCAGTATTTCTCAGCCACTTGAATCTGAGACTTTCTTTTGCAAATTTATTGTGGCATAATTATTTTCCATCTGTAAGAATTAAGGGGTTGCAATTCAAATACGCCAATGCGGATGTGTTAATTTTTTAACTCCTTCGATAAAACCATATAGGCATCCTTTAAAGGTTAGTCAAATAACAAATGTAGAAAGCAGGCTTCCTTGGATCAGTTTTAGGGAAAAGAAACAGAGAACATGGTAACGTATGTATGTAAAACATATTTCCAGTTTAGGAGATTGACCAATAACTGCGATGAATCTATATGTCTGAGAATAAACAAAAACATGAACCTTGACTCAAGTCATACCTTGAATGTAAGAGTTAATCGCATGCAAATACATTGGACATGTGCTGCAACATAAGTTAACAGAGGTCCCCTATTTTATGAAGCGATCTGACAGCAGCTAGTTTATTTCATCTGAGTTCTGTTGTAACATTGGTACCTCGAACAATATTGACATAGGTGGCACTGTGAATTTCGTCATGTGAAACTTTCACTTTGCTAAATAGCATAAATGCGCTGCAAATCTTGGAGCTGAGAATTGGGCATTCATGAGACATTGTGGGACGCCAGCAGTATCAGTAAAGCCATGGGCAGCAAGGCCCTCATCCTACACTTACAAACAATTCAAGGTTAACCTGCTTCTACAAGGAGTGAAGAAGGGCCCACCAGAATTATGTCGAGGTGCATCTAAAAAATTGCTCCGATCCTGCGAATCTCCGACACATGACCATATCGTATAGAGCAAACAAAGTAGAAGGTACTTAGCAATCCCACCTACAGTGAATCACAACAAAGCTCTGCAGTTCAGCCACATTAAATAGTGAATAATAGTGCACGACTAAACAGCGCACACGGCGGCGACCAAGCGGTGCTGCACGCATGCGCACGGAATGCTGAAACTTTCAAATTCATCTTCCGCTTGAAGGAGCAATCGGGTGCTGCATTGTGCTTTCTCCTGAGATTTCTACTGTCACAAATCCTTTAACAAATTTATTGAAATCCACATGGTATCGTGACATGCCTTAGAACACTGCAAATGGTAAAGGCTCTGGGGCCAGATAACATGCGACTGCAGTGCTGAAGGCTGGTTGCACTTCAGCTAAACTTTTATCAGCACATTTATAATGCCTTCAAATACTGCATAACGCAGAGAATTGCCCAGGTCTGTCATGTTCGCAATGATCGGAACAAATCTTGACTAATTACCCCTAAACATTTCATTCTTGATAATGTGGTACATGTGTTAATATCATGGCTATAAAATTACCCTTGCAACTCACCTGCTCACTGGCTACTGGAATAGTATAGCGAGGTACATCCTGCTCAAGGACTCATCATACGTTTTGACGAATAATTAGTACCAGAAGCGGAATGAAAAGGTTCATTTGGTATTGCAAAAACAAAGATGGCTGTCGCTGTTGGAAATCTGTACATTGACGTCGAGACTAAATCCATTTTGAGGGACTTGATAGGAGTTGAATTTTCCCTGGCTGCAGTGTCCAGACCACAGGTTATAATCTCATTCCCGTTGAAAAATATACTTAGAATATGTTTCAACGGGAATGTGTTTTAGTTCAAATTTTAGATAAAACTGTTTGCGGTGGGCAATTTAAATATTGATCGACTGTTGCCTTTGCCATACAGTTGAAGAAAACCGGCCGCATTGCAGGTCAGAATGATGTAGGGCAGCACAAATCAAATCGCAAGCTTCGTAATTTTTTCGGAAGTAATAGACATCACAAATAGACTATAGATCTGGAAGCTATATTTCTAACGTATGTTTTAGTTGTGTGGCCTACAATAATAGCGTATTTCAGCAAAACAATTAATGTATAATTGGAGAGGTATGCTATAGGTTGAACACTACAAGTATTTCAAAATATCCATTCATTTGCATCGAAGTAAAGCAAAGCATCAAATATTTAAGGAATAAGTAACTCGTATTCAATGATGTAGAACGCGGATACGTTGACCTATTATTTTAATTTTAAGTTTTCTCAAATTTTGAGTTTTCTCGGTTCCTGGTGTAGTTAGCGTCAATAATAAAGGGATTTTAATCTGTTGATATTAATCCCGTCCAAAACTCGGAGATGAAGAGGTTTATTTAGTAAACTCCAACATTAACTAATTTTCAGATTCGCTTAATATTCCAGAACATTATGTCTACAAACTGACTGGGCAGTGTAGAACCATAGAATTGGACATCACAGAAACGGGCCCTTTAGGCCCACCTAATCCATGGCGACCGTGATGCGTTTCCGCGCTATCCCATTTCCCTGTAATAATTCCGCATTCCTCTACGTCTTTCCGATCTAACGACCTGTCCAAACGCTTTTGTGAAAGGCTTTAATTAATATTTTTGTTGTGAAGGGGCCCCACGAAATGTGACCATACTATAATGAAATTGTATATTAAGATCGAATGTCGTGAAGCCAGCTTTTTAAATCCAAAAATGAAACAATGATGCCACAGCATTCATCTGCCTGGCGGCGGTGTACTACTACTTTATATTAAATGGTCTGACGGTGGACAGGAAATGCATGTTTAAGGAAATGACATATGATTTGCAATTTACAGGCATTCCTTTAAAGTACAAAGACAACGACAGAAATGCTCCAACCATAGTTTACACAAGAAGTAAAGACATCTTTGGGTCTAAGGAAAAGTCCTATACAGTTGCCAGAAAATGCGTCGAGGCTGAGGATACTGAGTAGAACTCAGCAAATCAAAATCAAAAACAAAATGGATAAAGAATGCGAAAATCGGAAATGTGATATAATTAGGGAAAGACATGAAAAGGAAGAGTAACAGTGCTCTGAGTATATAAAAGGGGGAAGAGCTCTGCAAGAACAGATTAACTAGAGATAAGAGGATGATATTGGGGAACGAGGAAATAACGTTGGAATTAAACAAATACTTCTCTTCTGCTTTCCCGGGAGAAGGCAGGGGCAGGAAAGACTCTTGGAAATACTGGAAAACTAAGGTTGTAGTGCAATTGAATGAGGGAAAGGAATTAGTAATTGTATAAAAATACAACTACGGAAGTTAATCGGCTACAAAGCTGATAAATCCCAAGGATCTGATGATCCACATCCAAGAGTTTTGAAACAGGTTGCCATGGAGATGGTGAATGCTTTGGTTATCACCTTACAATACTCTATAGATTATAGAATGTTTCTTACAGTTTGGAGGTTAGCAACTGTGACCCCTGTGCAATGTTTAAGAAGGGGGGGGGGGACAGGGAATTACCAGTGTGCTAGCATCATATTAGTAAGAAAATGTAGGAAACTTTAGGAAAAAATAATAAAGGATGTGGTATCAAGATAATCAGACTATTATGATATTAAGCAGGATCAGCGTAAATTTATGAAAGGGAAATCATTTTTGACTAATCTATTGGGGGTGTTTAAGGTAATGTCGGGTAAAGTAAATTATATGGAGCGAATGGACATGGTGTATTTGGATGTTCAAAAGGTTTTCCCACACAGTCCGTTGGTCAGCCAAGTTGGAACACATAGAACCGATGTGATTATATCACAGTGGACTGAAAGTTAGAGACAAACAGCATGGGAACAGGTCCTTCGGCCCACCATGTCCATACCGACCATCAACCACCTATTTATACTAATCCTACCTCCATCCATTAATCCCATTTTATTCTCTCCACATTCTCATCAACTCCCCCCCCCCCAGCTTTTACCACCCACCTAAACACCAAGGGCAATTAATCGCCCAACACACATGTCTTTGGGATGTGGGAGGAAATCAGAGCACCAGGAGGAAATCCAGGTGGGGAAGAAGACTTTTGGCACGCTGGTTTTCATCATTCAGGGCGTAAAGTATAGAAGTTGGGATGTTATGTTTCAGTTGTGCAAGACGTTAGTGGGGCCGCATTTGGAATATTGTGTTCCGTTATGGTCACCCTGCTGTAGGAAAGATGCCATTAAGCTGGAAAGAGTGCAAAGGAGATTTATGAGGATGTTGGCGGAACTCGAGGAACTGAGTAATGGAGAGAAGTCTAGCAGGTTGGGACTTCTTCCATTTCAGTGTAGGAAAATGAGGGGTGATCCTATAGTGGTGTACAATATTATGAGGGGCATAGATAAGGTGAATGTGCACTGTCTTTTTCACAGAGTTTGAGAATCAAGAACTAGAGGGCATAGGTGTAAGGTGAGCGGGGAGAGATTTAGTAGGCTGCTGAGCGGCAACTTTTTCACCCAGTGGGTGGTGAGTGTATGGAATGAGCTGCCAGAGGAAGTAGTTGATGCAGGGCAATTAACAGCATTTAAAAGGTACTTAGACAGGCACATGAAATAGAAAGGTTTATGGGCCAAATGCGGGCAAAAGGCACTAGCTTAGATGGGAATCTAAGTTGATGTGAAACAAAGAATAGGAATAAACCAATACTTTACACGTTGACAGTTTGTGAATAGCGGGATACCGAAAGGATCCATGCTTCGACCTATCTATTCACAAACTATCTCGAAGATTCAACCGAGGGGACCATCTGTAACATTTCCAAGTTTGCTGATGAGATGGGCAGGCGCGGTAGTGTAGCGGTTAGTGCAACGTTATTACAGCGCCACTGACCCTGGTCCAATTCCGGCCACTGCCTGCAAGGAGTTTCTGCCTGTACGTTCTTCCCGTGACTGCGTGGGTTTCCTCCGGGTGCTCCGGTTTCCTCCCACATTCCAAAGACGTACGGGTTAGGAAGTTGTGGGCGTGCTATGTTGGCGCCGGAGGCGTGGAGACACCTGCGGGCTGCCCCCAGAACACTCTACGCAAGGATGCATTTCACTGTGTGTTTCGATGTACATGTGACTAATAAAGAAATCTTGTCTTATGAAGGTAAGTGGGAATGTGACTATATACTGGGGCCTCATTGAATGTCACTTCCGTGATCAATCTACTCTGTGGATCTTCATCAAAGGCCCTGGTAAAATCCATGCAGATTACATCAAATGCAAGACTCTCACTGGACTTTCCTTATCACCCCCACCCCTCCCCCCGAAAAGAACTCACTCGGAGTAGCAATACATATCGCACTTCTTAACAAATCCGCTGTCGACGTCCTTAATTAACCTTCCGACGCAGTCCTGGTGCAGGGTTTCGACCCGATACGTCTACTTTTCCTTTGCCTCCATGGATGCTGCCTGATCCGCTGAATTACTCCAGCAGTTTGTTTTTCATCTCTCTGAATGCTGGTTTATGCTGTCCCTAGGGATTTATTCAACAATCTGCTCCCCACCCTACATTAATCTGTCCATGCATTTCTACTTAAAATACGGGCATCATCAGCAGTCTGAGATTCCTCCAGTCTGTAGCCAAAGATAGTTGTGAAATGATTGTTAGAGCCTGTTCTACTTCAATACTTGCTTCTTTTAATCAGTTTATCCTGGTGACATTCATATTTACAGATGCCAGCCCCCTTAATACACGCCCTCCACTAATCTGTGGCGGTTATCATCCTGATATTAAATCACCGACTGAATACTAACCTGCACATCTCCAAGGGCTGAGTCAAGATCCGTTCAATGCTCAAATTGCATGGTTTGTCTATCTGTACCCCAACCCCGATAATTTTGTATATTTTCTACTATGCATATTTTTCAGAATTGCCGTTATAATAATGAACAATTTGACCTTTAAAAAAGAACGTAAACGGCTCAAGGCAGCTAAACAGTACCGCGTTGTGTTATATAACCGATTTCCATTCCGTTTTCATTATAATACAAATTTCCCAGTTACATCTTCCTGAGGAAGGAACGTCGTCTAGAAAGATCTCTCCTTTGGCATCACGAGTGGGGAATTCTTCAACATGCTCAAAATCCCAAAGTAACTGAAAAGAGGCGGCAAGATGATACACTGTGTGTTAACATTTCCAGACTCCAGATCTATAATGTAAAATATAATGATGGGGAAAACTTGAACGTGAAACATTTTTCACAACATTATGTCATAGAAAATATAACAAACAGTACAGCACAGGATCAGACCGTTCGGCCCACGATGTTGTGCCGAAATAATTAAGATAATGGCACCTAATTCCTTCTGCCTTGCCACAGTCCATATCCTTCCACTCTCTGCATACTGATGTGCCTACCTAAAAGCCTCTTAAACGCCTCTCTCGTATTTGCCTCCACCAACATCCCTGGAAACGCATTTCAGGCACCCACCATTCTCAGTGTAAAAAATACTTTTTTGAACTTTCTCCCTCTCACCTTAAATGCATGCCCTCTAATATTAGACATTTCAACCCTGGGAAAAAAGATACCGACTGTCTACTCTATCTACCCCTCGCATAATCTTATAATCATGGGGAAATCGTATTACATATCCATAATCCGCCGAACTCGCTTGACAATTTGGATCATGTGCAGAATAAATAGTCTATATGATGTCGTGACCATTGATGCATTATGAATGCCATGAAGAAATCAATTCACCTACTGGGAATTTACATCAACAGATCACGAGGAAATGAATACAAATTATTTACGGAAGCGCTTATATCAATCTGAGCAAGTGAAATGAATTAATATGCGACAGAAGACATTCATTGAGCATCGACATATTTTCGTCTGTATAAATTGTACATTTAAGAAAGTGAAAACAACAAATCTGAAATAGCTTGTCTGTTGAAGCTGAGAATTCGGTCCTGTTACCCCGAATCATGGGACTTCAAACAATGGCTGTTGTTCAACACTGGATATATCATTAGCAAGTTGCAATTAATAGTGTCAAGCACTAAACTAGAATGAAGACCGACCCACGTCCCACATCCGTTACTTCGCTCGAACGCATTGCTTGTCTTCGTAGTAACATAAGTGTGTCTAAAACCTCAAGTCATAATCTCCAGGTAATCGCTTATACTTTATCAGAAAACCCATATGTTATGCTTTCCCGACCACAAATTAATTTTCCGTTAACTAATTTTCACATCAAGACACAGCGCCTTGACTCTATTTAAAGCATAAATGAGAACATCGAAATAAAAGTACTCTGAAACTTACTGGCAGATAAGCAGATGCAGTTTACTTACATTTCGCACGTTGCTATTTTGTTTAGAGCTGTTATATTTATGTTAGCAGATCAAATTGTACTCCAAAATGACAGAACTTAAGTGTCTGCCTCTGTTGAATTAGTTGAAGAAACCAGAATAGGATGTAGCGGAGGTTTTTGGTTGAATATCAAGTGACAAGGTGACAGCACAGGATAAGAGTTCCTGGAAGCAAATATTTGGAAACTGTCAAGATTGGAATCAGATATATGCTTGAAAAGGGAAAAAAAGCTACAGGGCTTTGGGGGGGAAATAGTAGGCCATCGAACAACTCTTTTAGAATGACAACCCACAAAGAGAGGGGCTGTAGAGCATCTAACAGCACTGCAGACTTCTTGATGCTGCTGGTAGTCAGCTGTTGGACGAATCCATAGACCCATTCCACATCAGCAGAGCCACCTGACAAGTCAGAATTCATTAACACAAATCAACACGCTTTGTAGATTCACTGGTTAAAAAGAAGACAAATCCATAAAATTTATGAGATCCCATGCTCTGTTTTAATGACAAATTATGATGACACTTTGGCACAACAGGACTTTTAACACAACGTGATATCGAAAGAACAGGGACCTGTCAGTTGCACACACAATATAAGAGAATGTTGGGAAAATGTTCAATATGACACCAAATAATATCTATAGGCAGCATCCACTGATGTAATACGCGAAGGCATTCTTCTCAGCAGCATAGTGTTGCACGGAATACATTCTGGTGAAGTTGCCAAAGCACAGGATGTGATTGGAACACGTTAAGAAAGTGTCACCTACAACTGCAGCCTTTCTGCGAATTTAATCTCAATTATGTAAAGTTAGCCTCTGATATTCCTCCATTTTTTCGCTCTCTCTCTAAGTGTATTTCGTCACCCTCCGTGTTTTGCAATTGCCTGGATTCTTTAAACCAGTCGATACCAGAGTCGGTACAAAGCTCTAACAGGTTTTGCGCTGGACTGCCTATGAAACTAATGTTTGGATATATTGTTACTTGGCAGTTTTGCTAGTTTATGGGTTACTCCTCAAACCTCATGTCAAGTTATCAATCACGAATTTCTTGAACTATCATCTCGCTCTCAGATCTGTTCCTTGCCTTCACCTGACCGTACGTGACTCTCTCATCTTCATCTCTTGGTCTTGGAGTATTCCTGGGTCTGCCAAAGTCAACTTCGGCATAATGCACGGTCGCGGACTCGATTCCCTGCGTGGATCAGAAAGAAATATTTAGATATCAGGCCAGGAATTGCCTTCAGCCATTCACGCATCGCTGTCAAAAGTATTTCAAATGCAATTCAGATGGAGTCTGTGTAGTTACACAGACACCATGAACATTATAGCAGCACTTAACCCATTAATCACGCTGCAATATGGTGCAAATGAAGCGGTTAAATGATCGAAGGCTTCAAAAGTTGAAAAGTTTCTTTAAAATCCAGAGAACAGATTGACTGATAGACAGTTTCATTTGAGGAACATTTTATTTCACATTTTACATTTTTATCTTATAATCACCGGGTACTAAATTGATTTCTCAACGCAATTTGAATCGTCCGCTCTAAGGGCATAAACGCTTTAATAAATTGACTTGAACGATTCTAGTGTGATTATGATGTATTTTCCACGTAGAGTCTTACTTGGGAGGAAATACCGGTGTGAATGAATAAATGAACATACCAACTCATCATGTGGTCGCACTTCCGTGGTACATGTTTCTTTACCTGGAAAGAAATAAAAGACAATTACATGAGAAAGGTCTCTCCGTGCTACGTTTCCAGGCTGTGATTGCAAGTAGGTCTCCGGAGTCCAAACGAAGGCGGAAATGATTTACAATACAGAGGAATAGGTTCACGGCACACTGTTAGGTCGTTAGTTTAGACAGTGATGTGAACCTTCTGCTATTTCTGTTGGGTTTCCCGATATAAGGACTTGAAGTACTCATTGACTTCTCAGGGTCCACTTTTTTACTGTTGTGATCAATCACAGTCTCGGGTGTCCCACAGTCACGATGAATTCCTTTTCAATGAGAAATTGACGATGTGTTTAATGATTTTTCTCTCTCTCTTCCTGCCAAACTCTTACCGTGAATGATCCACAGATAACGCGCTGCTTTTGGTTGTCTGATGTCGAGTCTTTGAACCATGTGGCACGGCCATCAGTAAGTTCAGAGCTTAATCAGAGCGTGCTGGCCTAGGAGAGAAAACTAACGTTCGTTCAGTTACCCTGCCAATGGCTTTCAGAGATTTAGCTGAAGTGATAGTGGTACGTCTCCAGTAGTTTTAACATATCTGCTGTGGGTAGGCCATATCTCTCGGGCTGGGTTTGAGGTCTTGATCTTTTTATGCAGGGTCCTGTTGCAGGGTGTCGACCCGAGTCCTCGACCATCCCGTTGACTCCACAGGTGCTGCCTGGCCCTCTGAGTTCTTCCAGCAGTTTATTTTTGGTCCACGTTCCAGTATCTGCAGTCTTTTGTATTTCTTCTAGTCTCTGCCTGTTCTTTTCCTCCGATAACCAAAGGCTATGCTAGGAATTCCGAGACGGTGGTGAAATTCACCACTGATGGCTGCCTTCATGGCAGTTGGCTCCCAAGATGTGGAAGGTCATCTCCATTTTTCAAGAGTCTTGTAAAGATCTTTATTATTGGGGATCACTGGTGTGCAGTCGGGGGCAGGCTGGGAAATGAACCTTATTTTTAAGGAGTTTAGTGTAACGTCTGTTCTCTCATGTGTATCACTGGATGAGCCAGTGATGTCTTGGAGCTCAGCCTCCAATTATACACACGTGCTGCAGTTCAATGAGCAAGGTTGTAGAGTTCATGGGGTGGCGGCCACAGTGATTGAATAATTTCTCATGTGTGCTATAAAATAGCTCCATTTCAGCGGGAAGATCATTGGATGCAATACTGCAGCGAATAAAATTGAGAGCTGGACAGCTAGGGCTTTGCTTAACCCCAGTCTACAAAAGGATTGGTCATAGCGGATCTTTTGTCTCGGAATCACTTTGTTGTATTAAGACCATGCCCATTGATTTCCATAATATCTTAGAAAATCTAAATTCGTAACATTAGTTCATTTATTTGAACCAAATTTGAGAAAGATTCTCCACAGTACCTCTCAATTGGTGAAATGAGGGGCGTTTGTAACGTCAAAATAAATCGACGGTTTTTCGTTGAAGTTGGTCCTTACATTCATCCTGGAGCTATGAAGTGGTGAAGATCATGTCCCTTGTGCCTCGTCCTGCACAGAATCCGCAATATAATTTGGGAAACAACACTTCCTGCACTGATATCAGGTGGCTGAGACACTGTGGCAAAGCGCAGGTGATGTTTCTAGAATGGAATCTCTCTCCTCTTCTGAAAATGATCACCATTACAGCGGCAGAATTTCCTCACCACCGGGAAATTCACTGATTATCCATGCTTCCCCAGACCGTGTTGTTTTCTTGTTGGCATATGGCCTTCGAACTACTTTGCCAGTCTGGGGTGATAGCAAGACTGGTCCGGATAATGTGTTGTAAGATGTAGTCAGGGACACCTATTGTAAGGGTAGAGTCTTAGTTTAAAAGTTCCTTGAAAACCTCCTTCCAGGGAATACTGAATATCTCCCAGTCCTTGAGAAGCATGTTTCTGTTCTGGGTTCACGGCAGGATGGACCCTTGGTTGTTTGGGCTGCCGATGATCCTGACAACACTGAAGAATACACACATGTTATCATTATCGACTGATTGCCGGATCTCCTGCACTCTGTCCACAAACCACCTATTTTTAGGGCATTTCGGTGGAACTGCGGTATATTCTTTTTGCGCGTGCTGGAATTTCAAATCGGAGAATGGCCTGTTGGTGTAGCTAATTAGCTTCTGAGTCTCCTAGTCATTGCCATTAAACCAGCGCAAGTATTTTCTGGTGTACTGGTTAAGAGTTTATTCCCAGGTCCTAGTTACGGTGGATTTCAGGGCAGTCCCGGAACTCGGGACAATCTGCTGCTCCCGTTGGTTGCGCGTCACCAGGCTGTCTGTAAAGCGTTGCTTGAGAAGAGATCTTTTATAAGGAGCTCCTTCAGACGTCTGAGATTCATTTTCTTCAGGCATCCTATCGGTTGCACCATTGATTTGCAGATGGGAAATAACACAGCGATTTAGCTGGCGGTCACGATGGGGATGGTTTGGAACACTAAAGGAATAAAAGAAGACAAAGATAGGGAGTGGAAAAGTAAATAGAAAATTAGCTGTTATTCCACGACAGCGGGTTCAAGGGGCCGTTTTGCTTACTTCGATTCCAATTTTCATCGTGGGCAACCAATTCCTTGCTGGACCTTCCGCTCATTCTCTCATGTTGGTTGTCCGTCTTCGACAGAGTACAATGGAAAAGAGATTTGTTATATCAATTCTCAAAGGGTTAATTTCGGTTGCAACGAGCAGAAATCGATCATGATTCTATGAGAATTTCGGCCGTGTAAAATGCATTTGCAACTATCAACGGGAATTGAAAACTGACAGCACTGGCCATCTATCTGCCTCCGCTAACCGTATGATTGCCTTTGTTACATTAATGGCCAAACGATCCATTTTGCTGAAATGGAAGGATCCAATACCCATTACTACTCTTCAATGGTTCTCTCAAACTATATCATGTTTAAACTTGGAAAAAATTAGGAGTGGTACTGTTGACCCTTCGCTTAAATTTGAGGAAGGTTGGAGTCCATTTATTCAATATTTTCACATGATATAGATCCCCTTATAATAATCTTTCAATTTAGAGGAACGGAGTTGATGACGTAATATTGCTCTGTTTCTATTGAGAAATTTTAGTCCAGTTTTTTTTTTCTGTTTTGTTTTTAATTTTTTTTCTTTATCTTAGTTTGGTTTGATACATTGTTTATAATTTTTCTTATTTTTCGGGGATTTCTTTTCTTTTTTTATATTTTATAATAAATCTTTTTCTGTTATATTATATTCATTCACTAACAGATCATTGGATCGACAGATTTTTATACTCTATTTTTCTTTATGATTATCCATGTCATGATTGTTCTCCTGATCTCTTTGTATTACATGTATAAGCATTGATATACTAATCTGTATTAATTTGTAAACTAATAAAAAGATTGAAGAAGAAAGAAAACTGACAGCAAAGACAGGTTTCAATTTTGATCCCAACTGGAATTTTCTTCCCCGTATTCATCCGGAGAATGTCACTACCTCTGAGGGCTTGTGCTAAAATGTGGGTTTTACTCCAGATCTTACCTTTATTATTCTGTCGCCAGTAACACAGCCCAATGATGATCATTAGCACTAAAATCGCCAGTCCACTCACTGTACCACCAACAGCCCCGTAGGAAGAACCTAGATGGTAGAAAGATGGTTGTTGTGACAAACATTCGCTACGGAAAAATTAGCGACAAGAGGCCTCCGGTGGAGAGAATCGGACGGGGCCGTGGTAGGTTTGAGGTGAGAAGACTTCCACTGATTGAGATTTTATCAGTTCTTAGTCTTTAAAGCTGTCATTTTAAATGCGGTTATATTTACTGGTAATCACAAATGTTCTCACTTGATATGCTCGATATATTTATAGTTGTTTTACATTCCTTTGTTTGACACTTACCATGCACAATTAGTAGTGATCCGGTTCCATTTATTGGAGCCGATTTGCGACGAGTCATCGTGCACAAATAGACGCCAGAGTCTTGCGTAACTGCATTATACAACTCAAAGTACCAAGTTCCATTATCATTCGCACCAAATCGTTTTCTGCTGGCGGCCAGTGTGCGCAGGTATTCATTATCACCCTGTTTCGACCACAGCACTGTTACCCAAGCATTGACCCAAGATTTGGGGATTATGCAGTAGAAGGTGATGCTTTCCCCTCTGGATATAACTGCTTCTTGGGGCTCTTGAACTATATTGGACGATGTCTGGTCCGCATCTGTCGGGCACGACATAAAACAGGGTGAGATCTGGGTCGAGGAACTGAGTCACTAAGTCAAGGTGGAAACATTATACAAATCAAAGCAATCGAGGCAATGGACAAAGCTGTACCTGCGTAAATACTTCCTTGGAGAATCAGACAAAACACCATAATGTTAATTAACATTCTGACCGATAGGTTCAACTGACTCTGTAGTAACGTGCGTTCGCAACTTTAAAGTCTGGGTTGCGGTTTGTACCTGTGACATAGGTCGCAATGATGTTTTGCTATGATGCGGGCGAGATATGCAGGTTTCTATTTTTTGTCATAGTTGCTAACTTACTTGACGGCAGGTTCAAATGTTTGAGAAATAAAGGTCTTCAGATGCTGGAATCTATTTATTGTTTTTGGTTAAAACATGGGGACGGAGATTCGGAATGAATTTTGCAAGATTTTGAAGCTGATACTGTAATATCAAATCAATAGAAGGCTGAGCTGTCATAAACTTTTCGTTCTTCCCCCTTGCATTGTAAATAGCAATGTTTTCGGAAACCCCCCCCCCCCCGGAGATAAAATAACCTACTGGTGCGCAACTTGTCGGGACTGAACGTCTTGGCCATCAGTCGGCTGTGTTGCAACCGCTGTTATTTATTTGCAGTTCGAATCCGAACTTGGAAGGCCCGGCGGAATCGTTCCAGGATTGCAGAACCACCAGCTTCCTGTCCCTCCATCCCTCGGCTCAACTTGCCAACTCCTTTTCCGGGTGCCCCGCCTCTGGAATGGCTTCCTTTCGCTCAAGTTTAGTTAGCGCCAATTTTTTTTCGCACATTAGATAGACTCCTGCAGCACCAGCATTTCATGGGAGCGAAACTTTCTGCGGAGACTAAACTAACTGGCCCATAACTCCAACTACACCTGCAATGAGCGAGTTGTTTATGGGGAAATGCTTGGCCAGGTTTAGCTCACATCCGCTGGAGTTGAGAAGAGTGGAAGAGGACTTGATTGGAATATGTGAGATCCTGAGGGGACTTAATAGGATGTACGCGGAGAGAATGGTTTCACTAGTGGGAGAATCTGGAGCTGTGGATCAATGTTTTAAAATATGACAGAAATTAGACGATTTTTGCTCTGAGGGGATCTTTCGTCTTTGAAACTTGCTCAAAGGGTTGTAGAGACAGCGGTGGATATACACATGAAAGGAAATGGGTTAAAAGGCAACCACTGGAAAAGGGGTATGAGGAATTCAAGCCAAAATCAATCAACCGTGTTCTTTTTAATGATGGGGCAAGCTTCCTGTCTTAATTTGTATGTTCGTATATACGTAGTGTATGAGCGTGTAACATATTCTGTAGAACCTAAAATACGGAATTTACGTTAACGTTCCATTTGGATTATGTGAGAACACATTCTAAGACCTTATCATCTGTATGTTCATAGCTTCGGTGCATTGGTGATCTCGAGCTTCACTAGTAAGAGGGGAGGGAAATGGGTTATTAATTTTATTTGGTAATCGCAAAATTATTAATTGTTTCCTTTTTCTCTGGGGATTATTCTGTGGCTCGCTGGTAGATTCATTTGCAGTCGATTATCAGGCTAGTTTTATTTCATTGGTGAAAAGCACTATGATGCTAGAGGACTCAGCAGGCCACGCAGCATCCGCGGAGAAAAGCAGGCGGTCAACGCTTTGGGTCAGGACGAAGGGTTGAAGAAGTTTTCTTCATTTCTCCGCGGATGCTGCCTGACCTGCTGATTTCCTCCAGCATCATCATGTTTTTCATCTATATTCCAGCATCTGCAGTCCTTTGTTTCTCTATTTTATTGGTGTTTATCCAAAACCGGAAATTCTAAACTTTTTTTAATCAATCGCCTTTATTTCTCTAGTTACATGAGATCGGCAAAAAAAAGGGTAGCCTTCCCAGTGACATTCACATGAACAAACATAAATGAGAAATTATTTTATTGTCCATACCTACATGCAGAATAAAGAATTATCATGAACTACTTTTGCTCGGCCTGCTTCCACTTTTATTTGTATTATGAAGTTATTCCGAAGGAATAAAGTCACTCAAGCTGGGTTCTGTTTAATACTACGTACCGTGGAGTCATAGAAGGTACATGGCACTGAAGGTGGACATTGAGCCTATCACATCCATGTTATCTGCTGCTCCAAAGGAATAAGCTCCTGCTTAGCCAATCCTACCACATTGCATAAGCTCTCCAGTGCAGGCAGCTTTTCCCAAATGTCCCCTCTGCGGCCTCTACCCTCTCAGCCTTTTTGAAGAATGCAGAGCAGAACTGTAGTCCTTCAGCTGTCTGCATACTTTTTTTGTTTACCACTCTGCTAACGTTTACTCTCCCAGCAGCAAAACATATCTCTCTCCCCACAGAGCAACCTTCCAATATACAAAGTACTTTCAGTATTCTGACTGCGGTCTTGATGCCTTCACTCTGGAATAGTCGCTCTTCCAATTATACAGCAACCGCCACAGGAAGCTAATGGGTGGACACGCTGATGTTATTGCTGAACACTTAGATGTGAAACCCATGCACGCATGGGCAGCATGCACTCTGTGCCTCACTGCCCAACAAAAGCTGACGCAGAAGAACATTGGTAAGATGAAGAAACTATAATGCACCCTGCAGCTCTCTGTATTAGCCATGAGCCCTGTAGACATGGTAGAGCATGTGACAAAATTCATCGGGTCATGTTGCCTGCAACAAAACCTCGCCAACGCAAGATCTCATCTCTTGACATAAAGCATGTGGCAATAAACTGAGAAGCAGAGTAAGAGGAAATGGGATCTTGGTGGGGGGATATATATAAAATATATCAAGAAGGAAGAAGAGGCAACCCAGTAAACGATTTATCGGAGTACAATACATGTAATTGCAATGACAATTGTATAGGGATCAGTGGGCAGAGGAGGAAATTGTCTAATTTACTGTCAAAGTCCGGAACATTGTCTCAAAGGGTGGTAGAGACAGACCTGATGCTAGAAAGAGGGATAAGGGTTAGTAGATTATTTTACCAGCACGGACGCGATGGGCTGAATGAAGTCCTGCATTGGGAATTTTCTGCAAATTTATGAAATTTCTGAAATCAATGCAGAATAATTTTTCAAAACGTGGTTTCGCTTTCCTTCTGACCGTATTCCCTTTTTCAAGTTTTAGTATTTTATGTTTCTTTGTTGAAAACTACAGCAGAATGTTTTCTTCCTGTAAACTTTTGGACTGAGGGTTCATTCTTGGACCTCCCAAATTGTAGAAACACTTCATGTTATTGTTTTTTGTCAATATCATGAAAACTTCGATAAATCACATGTTAGCCTTGAAAATTCCTGAGAATGCAATGATGGACTGTTTAATCTAGTTTCTTAGTTTAATCCGGGTTTCGTTAAAACGGCGCAAACAAAATAAGGGCGAAAGAAACAAGGGAAGAGCAATCCAGATTCTGTCGTTTCCAGTGTTTTTTGTCCGCAGGCATTTCTCTGAAGGACTGGAAGACTACTAAATTTGTTGTATTGCTTTAAAAAGGCCAAAAGGATAGACCAGATTACCACAAGCTATACAGTTTTGCATCGGCGGTGGCAAATCTTTGGGAGTAAATGTATGAGGTATATTATATAGATATATTTATGAACAGTATATATTAACATTAAGAGAGGCACAGATTAATCAGTGTAGTCAATATGGTTTTGTTAAGGAGAGGTTAGAATTGACTAACTGTGTATTTTTGATGAATTAAGAAGCAAGGTTGATGAAGGTCAATGGGAGTTTTAGTGTTGGATCGGATGGGTGTCCTTGGGGTTCAGTAGCAGTCGCTCACTGTTTGCGATGAGATATCAATGACATGGACTTAAATGCAAACCATGGTAAGACATTTGCTGATGATATCAAAACTGGAAGTGAGGTTGATAGATGGGAAGAAAGTTGTAGGATGCAGGAATGTATCAACGGATTGGTTAGGAGGATACCTACACTAAGTGACACAAGGAATTGAATCAAGTCAACTTCAGTATATTGTCATGTGCACATGTACGGTGAGGTACAGGTGCAATGAAAAACTTGCTTGCAGCAGCATTGTAGATTCAGGGAACACGGAAAAGTAAATTATGCATACATTAGACAAGACCGTGAAGAAAAAGACCGTGGTAAACAAGACATTCGTACAAAACAGACACAATGGGAGGCAAATCCATGGTAGTTCAAGAGGTGTTCCGTTGTGTTCCGTTGCTGAGTTAGGATTAGGAGTGTGCGGGACGGTTCAAGAACCTGATGGTTGTCGGAAAGTATCTGTTCCTGAACCTGGTGGTGTGGGACTTCAAACTGGTAGCGTGGGACTTTAGAAGCGTGAGGTAATTAATCTGGGAAAGCGAAAAGACGTGGCAAGTGGTAAAGTACTGAGAAAGCTACAGGGAACTTACAGAGAACTTTGTTGCTGGATACCTTAAGATACAAGGAGTGAAGCAGACAAGGCAAATAACATCTTTTGTAAAGTGTAGTTTCGTTTACTGTCTCGGGTATGTGGGAATTTTTTTTCCAGATCAAAGAGACTTTTAAGAGAAGAGCTTCAGTCTGGTGAATTGGGAAGAAAAGTATTTTAGCTGCTTGGAAACTATTAGGTCCGGTTGGAGCCAGGAAGAACCAGGCAAATGAATTTTGACCACGGAGAGGAATGCATCCTGTAACAGAAAGGAGATGTGATGCGACACTCTCCATGTGCAGCTCCAACAAGGAGGGCAATTTCATGTTGGACTGAGCAGCCCTCTTGATTACATCTTCATCAACCAGCCTAAATTTCTTCCTCCCCTCTGCGAGCCATAACCACAGTGAGTAGGGTACGCAAAATCCATTGCAGAATATCAACAAGGCTTCTTGACACAATCTTCCAAACTCTCATCTTCAGCACCAATATGGGCAAGGGGTAATAGACATTTACAAATGGTACTATCTACAAGATCGCCTCCTGGCCGCACATCATTCTGACTTGATTACACTGATTCTGTAGTCTCGTTAGAACAAAATCGCAGGAGTACTATCTAATATCACTGCGATCGTGCACTCACTACAATGATTGCGACAGTTCAAGAGGCCATTTCGATATTTTTTTCACAAGAACAATCATGGGTGTGTATTGCCCGGCGGTGTGTCCAACAACGCTCATATCCAGGAAGTGAACAAAAATAAGTCTTCTGAGCATGGTCCAGTAATTTTCTTTTGCTAACGCCAATAGAATAAGTCTATGTTCTGTGTTCTATCACATCATGTATCTAAAATGCGACAAATTTAGTTGGGCGATTTCTCTTAATTACATCGTGATATAGGTGTACAGTAATGAACGTAACATGAACCATATAAAAACCTTAAATAGTTACTGCTTGTCTATTTGTTCTCCATTTAAAGCCTCTCAGCATAAGAGTCAGTTTTAGGATCGAGATGCACAAAGCAAGAGAATAGGGCTTGGAGGACACACTTGAGTCTCCTGCCATTCCGTGGGATTGTGTGTACTTGGAAAGCAGTGGAATTCGAAGAGTGCTGGTGCGATGGGCAGGTGCAGTGAAGGAAATCCGAAATCTCTTATGCAAGCACTATTTCCGTGGTATAAATTCATTTCTTACATTACAACAGCAAACACGCCTCAAAAGCACATTGCAAACCATAGAATCGTTGGACCCACTCCCTAGACACACACAAACACACATCTACATACACACAGAGAAACAAAGGACTGCAGATACTGGAATCTAGAGGAAAAACACTATGATGCTGGAGGAACTCAGCAGGGCAGGCAGCATCCGTGGCGAAAAGCATGCGGTCAAAGTTTCGGGTCAGGACCCTTCTTCAGGACTGAAGATAGGAAAAGGGGAAGCCCAGTATATAGGAGGGAAAAGCAGAGAAGTGATAGGTGGACAAAAGAGGGAAGGCGGGGTGGGCACAAGGTGGTGGTAGGTAGATGCAGGTAAGAGATGGGGGTAGGTAGGTGCGCGGGAGGATGAGGAGAACAAATCCACTGGGAGGTGCGTCAAAGGTAAGGAGAAAGAGGGAAAAGGGGGAGAAAAAAGAGATAGGCTAGGAAAGGGAAGAAGAGAAGAAGCACGTTGGGGGGGGGGGTTAGTGTTGTGGGGAAGGGGGTGGGGATTACTTAACGTGGGAGAATTCAATGTTCATGCTGTTAGGCTGCAAGGTTCCAAGACGGAAAATTAGGTGCTGTTCCTCCAGTTTGCGCTTGGAAGACACACAGGTGTGGAAGCACGCACACAGTGGTTTGAAAAGCGAAATACAAATGCAAGTCATATATTACGAAAATTTATTGGCATGCACATATGCTGCGATTTAAAATTAACTCCTGTGATGGCGCTGGAATATGTCTACTGTAGGGAGGTTATTGTTACAGTTTGAATATATAGAAACAATTGCCATAATTAGTGGACTTGTACAATTTGAGACTGCTAGAGCTGACAGAAATATATACTGTGTGTTACAACGAGGATTCCACGTTGTTTGAAATATTTTAAGATTAATTTAGGACTAATCTGCTTATGTTGCGAAGTTAATGACATCGTGCTGCTTTAAGCATCTTGTCCTCCCAGCGCTTACTTGTCAACAATCCTTCTAAAGTTAACATTGACTAAACTATTTTTCCAACTTATTGTATAATTGTGTAACGTGCACCTCTGATATCAATGCTTGTCGTTGTGGCCAGTAACAGTGAAGACGTGCACTGCTCAACAAAATTGGAAATTGATGTTGAATAGTTCTGATTTCAGTCCAGTTGAAGATCAGACTCCACATCCTCCATTTAAAAATCGGTGAGTGCAAATTTGAGTCAATATCAGTGGATGAAAGATCTGAGAGTGGAGGAGTGGGGTGATTTCCTTCTTTGTTTGCGCAGTTTTCCATTGGGTGCTGTGCATAACATCTTTTCAAAATCGTCTGAAATACTGCGAAGCAAAATTTTGTAAAAACCTAAGAACAGAAGCACAAACAAGTCATAAGGCCCGTAAGTGCCCATTCCATGTTCAGCAAGATCACGGCCAATCTTCTGCCTCAGAGCCTCTAAGTTGCTCACTGGCCATGTTCTCTGATTTCCTTCATGTCCGATTGATGTTTTGATTTCAGCTTTCATTCTCGTGGCCTTCTAGGTACTCCACCATTGGCCAACAACAGTCCTTTGAAGCTGAAGTTCGCAAGGATGCCAATACTCTCTGTATTGAGATTTTCTCAAGCAACCAGCGAGACTTTCTACTCCTGTATTCTAATGTCCTTACAACGGAGGCCACCATAAACTTCCTTTCCCAGTTGTCTGCTACACCTACATGAACCAGCACCCCAAATTCGTTGTGTGTACCAACATTTACTAGTTCTCGCCGTTCGAAAGGATTATGTCTTCTTTCTGTGAATAATCTCCAATTTCCCAAATGATGGTCCATCTGCCATCTTCTCGTAAACGTCTTAACCTATTTATTTTTGCAGACGCGTTGTGTTCGCCTTTATATTAACATTTTATCATCAGCAAACTTGAATATGTTACAGTCTATGTTCATCCACGTCATCAATGTGAATGAGAGCAGCTGAAGCCTGTGGCAGGCATCCGTTGTAGCCATCCGCCAACCTGAAAATAAGCCATTTATTCCAACTCTGTTTCTATCCTTTAAACGGTTCTCTATTGGTACTAATATCTTAATTCCGCCTCCTGAGACTTCATTTTATGTAACAACCCTCTGAGAGATAATTTATCAAATATTTTTTTTGCAAAATCACTATATCAACAGGTTCCCCTTTATGTTTGCATTGGTATCATCGTCAAAAATTCTCTTTGATTTGTCGGACATGGTTTTCCCCTCAGAAAACAGAACTGGTCTTCTGTTCCTCTCAAATCGTTGGCCGCTGTCCGGATGCCATTATGCCCCCGGGGTGCGCTTTCGCTGCAAGCCCGACTCCTGGCACTTTGGCGTGGCCCCGTCCAGCACAGGAGCTGTTTCAGAGTAGGCCGTTGATTGTATCCGCAGAATATCTCGCATCACTATTGCCCACTGCTAGTTATTATGCTGATACCCTGTTTGATCGTGTTGAATTTTAGTCATATCCACTTGGTTATCCATGTCGGAGTCCGGCATCACTTCATCTGCTACTGAAACATCCATCTACGTTGCCTTTGCCTCTTGACTGGTTGCTCATAGAATCACAGAACTTCAAGGCACGGTCGGAGGCCACTTATCCCATCAAGGTCATGCCGACCAAAAATTACTCTGCAGTTTACTCCCGCTTCACAAATCTTGGATGATATTCGTGTAGACCGCGATCATTCAAGTGCTGATTGGGGGTACAGTTTGAATGGAACAAGGGTTTGTCCTGCATTGTCTTTCAGGCAGTGAGTTACAGAACATCTCCCGACCTGCTGACCCCCACATCCTATGCAACAAGAACGCCTCCTGTTGTGGTGATTTGGGGTCAGTAAGTAGAGAAAAAAGAGAGAAGAAAAAAGAGAGAAAAAAAAAGCCTTTTAAAGCCCGGTAGAGTCCTTTCACTTGATGAAAGATCGAAAAGACAACTCGGTAATAATCAATTTGTTTCAGTTATTGAGGTACGCGATAGGAATCCCAAGGAGATCGGCTTCCAAACGAGAAATAGAAACAAAAAGGCAAAAGGCTGGTGCGGTTACTGGTTCAATGCTGACCTCTGGTGCTGACGGTGTGAAATTTGCACATTCTCTCTGTGACTCGGCGAGTTTACTCCAGGCGCTCCGGTTTCCTCCCACAACCCAAAGGCATGCGGGTTGGTAGGTTAATTGGTCACTGTAAATTTCCTTTGTGTAGGTGAATGGCAAACTCTGAAGGGAACGGCGGGGAGTTGATACGAATGGTGGAGATCAGGTTACTGGGAACATCAGTGGGGGATAGGAATGCCCTTTAAACCGGCATAGAATCGATGGGCCGAATTGGCCTCTTGTGTGTTGTAAATAGATATGGAAAAATCCAAATCCAGCTGTTCCATCTCATCTTTATCGGGGGACTTCCATCAACTTAGGGGCTTGTACTAAAATCTAGCGTTTGCTCTAGATATTAACTTTTTTTTCTGCTGCAGATACCAGATCCCAATAACGACCATTAACGCTAAAACCGCCAGTCCAACCATTGCAGCAAAAAGAACTCAGCAATTACTCGACTCATTGAATGAACCTGCAAGAATAATGGACCATTTGTTATGGCGCGCATTTGGAGGTGTGTAAGGGGAAGGGGGGAGATATAACGGGGGAGGAGATAGTGAGATGGTTCTATTTCGAAGGCATTTCCGCAGCGTGGAACTGCCAAAAAGTACATAAAATATATTCTTTTTTAAAAAATATGATATTTGAATTTGCTCTGGTCGAATAGATGTCGCTTGCGGAATTAATTTCCAGAGCAGACTATAAGTTTCCGAGAGTCGTGATGCGAGTGGATGGGATGGAGGCGGTGCGGGAATTGCCTCAGCTCTCTGGGAGAGTTTTCCTATTCTTAACCTTATGAAACTGTAGTTTGATTTCGAGCGGCACTTTCTTCACAAACGTTTCATCATTTCTCGCGTGAAATTCTGGAAGGCAGCATTCGGCTGAAGATTCCCTCCCAGTTATCTGAACTGCGGTTTCTAAATTCAGTGTCAGGAATGTTGAAGTAAATCGACCGAAAGTGATATCTTAACTGTTGTTCATAACTTAGAGTGAGCTGGCTACAGGAGCTTGCTGGCCTACAAATTAGATTTGTAAGGGATATCCCAAATAAAGCCGCTGTGTAACAGGTACGGTGAAGGTTAAGATTTGGCCTGGTGTTAATTTTAGAATCAGAGTGGTGTTGGAAGTGCGAGTGAGACAGACGTAGTGTGGAAGTTGGAAGAGGGGAGGGGAGGGGAGTTGGAGCAAGCGTTAGCAAGTGGAGAGGAGGTTGGACCGTCAGGATAATAGAAGCCGGAGACGGATTGGGCTATAACCAGGAACAACTGGGGCAGTACAGTGGCTGTCTCACAGCTCCAGGGACGCGGGTTCAATCCTGGCCTCCGGTGCTGTCTGTGTGGAGTTTGCACGTTCCCCCTGTAACCGTGTGGGTTTCCCCAGGGTGCTCCGGTTTCCTCCCACATCCCAAAGACATGCCTACGGGCTGGTGGGTTCATTGGCCGCTATAAATTACTCCCACGTAAATGAATGCCAATACAACTAAAAAGAGAGTGGGAAAGGGGTAATGTCACGGGGATATGACAAGGGAAATGGGACTTAAGGGATTGCTCTGCTAGGTGCCGCCATGGACACGACGGGCCGAATGGTGTCCCGCTTTGTCCCAAACAAATTGATAATCTGAGTGCAAGTAGGGAGACAACGGCATGATACCACAAGACAGTGACGCGCTTGTAAAATTGAAAACTAAAGAACAAAATATTAAATAACCAAATGAGGAAATGTGGCCATTGAGAAAAGATAACCTCTTACATCGGACAAAAAACATGAAAGCAAACGGCCTTTAACTGACAATACTTGTATGCCGAGCGATCTGATCTGCCGACATACAAATTAAACATCAATGCTGTCGTTTATATTTCGAATTAAATGTATGTGCACTGCTCATGGTTATTACTAAGTAAGAAGCTTAGGATCAATGTCTTCAAGATTTATCAGGAGGTGGCTCGCTTTTTTTGTTGGACTGTTCGATTAGGGAGCAGGATAAGTGACAACGGCTGTAGTGTTGAAGGAGACGTGAGATACAATCCGCGTCGCTTTGGACTGGCTGAATCTCAGTCAAAAAGGTGGAAACCTCGGTGTTCTGCCGATGAGGTTTCGAAGCCATTTTCAACCTGAGCACGACGTTCTCGGGATAAAACTCTGCCGTTTCAGATGTCTGGGGGAAAATCAAAATCGGGGTTGGGGCTACCGAGAACGAGCAAAGTTATACCATTGAGAGAAGTATAAAAAATAAGTTGGATTAACCTACATGAATAAGAATATTGGCGTTTGTAAATTTATTTGATGGTACCCACATCGGATATCACGCCTTAACCACATCTCTCAAGGATGTCATCTATTTAGTTTGATGAGTCTTAAAATTGAGTTACTCAGCGGACAAGACGCAACTTCTGATCCTCATTTCGTCCGCGAAAAAAGAACAAATCAATAACACCTCGAAGGCAAGTTAATACTACGAGTCTCTGTGTATAATACTCACAGAAAATGAAAAATGATCTGCATGCTGGTGATTAAACGAGGATCTGAGCCGATATCAAAGAGAACAAGCAGTCAAAATATGACAACGGGTGAAAATAATATACTTTTAAACCTCAGGACTAACCTCAATCCTTCAAACCGTTTTATTTATTGAAGGTTACTGGGGTGCCAATACCGTATCTTCCAGGATTCTTTCAGTGAAGCAGTCGATAGTTCTGCTAGATAGCTTGTTTAAAAAAAAGAGACCCGAGTTTTGTACAGGAATTGTTTTAAGAATATTGAGCAGGACGAACAAAACCAAAATGGTTTCAAAGCCATGCCTTTGTCTATAGTGACATATTAATAGAAACGATTTTAATCGCATTAATGTTTGGCATACTTACATGATACATTTTGCGGTGCACGGTGTGTGTCGCTGCCTGGTGAAAGGTCCTACGCATCAACAACTGCCCTGAATAATGCAGCACCCTTAACGTTTCAGAAACAGTTCACAGGAGCGTTATCAGGAAAGAAGCGGAGGCTCATAGGATGGTACAAAGGCAGTTGGCGAGAGGCTTAGGCAAACGTGTGGGTATTAATGAGCGCTTTTTTCAGAGGAAAGAGGGGAGGAGGTTTACGGAGGGAATACCGGACCTGACAGACCCAAGCCACCGGCGCCACGCTTGGAGAGATTACACACCGACATGTGCAACAATCCGCACCCGAGCACAGACGTATTCCGTGGAGGGTTAACAGTGTTCAGTGCATTATATACTGTAACTATGGAGGGGTGAGACCATGAGGAGATTTGAAAATAAGGATGAGAATGTTAAAAATCGAAGCGATACTGAGCCGCAGCCGGTGTTGGCGAGGCAGCCAAGGGTGCGGACCGAGGACATGGACGTGGTGAAGCACATGGAGAAATGTAGGGCTAAATTGCATCTATTTTAATACAAGGAATTTGACTAGAGGCAGATGAACTGAAAGCGCCATAAGCACTTTGAAATAATATATTGTTATAACAGAGACATGGTTGAAACAAGGACCGGAGTGGCAACTCAACAGGGTGTAGAATATTTCAGGCATGAACGTGGGATAAGGGTGTATAAACTGCAGTAATGATGTGTTCTTTTAGTGCAGTAATGAGATAGGATATCCTAGAAGGCTCTTCAAAGGAGGCCACGTGGGTAGAGCTTAGCTAAATCAGGGTGATTTCAACTTCCCGTATATTAACTGGGTAGCCTAAGTGTGAACACTTAAAGGGGTGGGACTTTTATGTTCCAGGCTCTGCGGCGTCTCTTTTCAGCGTAAGCATCGATGGCACTGAGCTGAAGACAGTTGTTCACTTCAAGTACCTGGAGGGCGTCAACTCTTCTGACGGCTTTCTCAACATGCAAATAGCGGCTCGAATCAGAAAGGCCAGACAGTCGCCTGCTCTCCTGCGCTCTCGTGTGATGGATCACTGAGTGTCAAGCTGTCAACCGAGATAAAAGTGTACAGAGCAGTCTGGCCTTTTGTATGGCTGTGAGACTTGGGCGCTTAACAGTAAACACATCAAACAGCTCGAGTGTTTCCACGTGATATTCTCTGCGGTCACTCATGGGCATCAAATGGCAGGACAAAGTGACAAACCTGGAAGTTTTGGACAGATCCGGCCTGGTCAGCATCGAGCTCATGATCCTGAGGACACAGTTGCGCTGGACGGGCCATGTAACCCATATGCCAGATCCTGTATGCCACACCAGCTCCCTTACAGAGTTCTTGCAGAGAGCCACGGAAACCAGCGCCATCCAAGAAATCAATCGAAGGGTTGTATCAAAGGCAGCCTCAAACACAATGGCATTCCTACAAGAGAGTTGGAGTCCTGTGCCCAGGACAGAACAGGCTGGGGTGTTTTGACCGAAAGGACCTGTATCAACTTTGAAGACAGCCGACGAGACAGAGTCACCAGAGGCAGAGAACGCACGAAGGCCTCAGCATTTGTACCTACCACAGTGGCTTTGCCGTGCCCCTCTGACCCCGAGTGTGCGCCTCCAGGGCTGGTCTTGCCAGGCAGACTCGGGCTCGCCAACAAAGACTACAAATGACATCATCAAAAACGGTGGTCAACCGACGATGAACACTGAAAGGGCGGGACTTTCAAAGTGTATGCCGGGGTGTTTTTTTTGAGCTAGTACATAGATAGTGCTACTAGAGCTGGGACAGTCCTGGACCTATTCTCAGGGAATGTTGCCACTTGCAGGAAGACTACACCTGTAAAGGATAATTCATTCAACCGTGAAATAGTGAGAGTTCAGGGTCAACATGTTCTTGTAAGTATGAAGTGCAGCAAGTCCAAGGAACACTGGATGTCAAGAGATATTGAGGGTTGGATAAAGGAAAGAGCAGTTGTGGGGAACCAAAAATGGACAGATCCATTAGGGGTATGGAAAGTAAAGTGTGTATATAAACAAGAGACTAGAAGGGCAAAGATGGGGCATGAAATACCATCGGTGTGCAAGGTTAAGGATAATCCCACAGCATTTTGTAAGCATATTAAAGGCAAGAGGGTTACCAGAGAAAGAGCAGGGCAATTAGAGACCAAGTGGCAATCTACGAATGGAGCCAGAGGGTTTAGCTGAGGCCTTGAATGACTACTTCTCATCTGTATTCACAAAGGAGAAGAATATTGTAGTTGATGAATTCAGGAAGGGGGTGGTGAAATTCTAGAACTAGTTACCAATAAAAATAAGTTTGTCTTATCTGGCTTAAAGGTGGATAAATCCCCAAGGTTTCATTAGATGTATTCCGGGCCACTATGAGAGGCGAGGGAGGAGATTGCTGGGACTCTGACAGAGATTTTTAAATCTTTGTTTGCCGCTGTTGAGATGCCATATGACAGGAAGCTCGTGAATGTTGTGTGTTTATTGAAGGAGAACAACAGAGATAAGCCTGGTAAATAAAAGCCAAAGAGTCTCACATAAAGTGTTAGGGAATTTATTGGAAAAAAAATCTAAGGGCCAAGATTAAGCTACACATGGAAAAGTAGGGATTAATCACACATAGTTAACATGACTTTGTTAGGTGGAGTTTCTGTTTGACCAATTTGATTGATTTTTTTGTTTAGGTAACAAATGTATTGTGAGGGCAGAGCAGTTGATGTAATCTACATTGCTTTCAGTACTTCCTTTGACAAGACCCCACATGACAGGCTAGTTCAAAAAGATTGGAGCCCGTGGCGTCCAATGCAAGATGGCAAATTTGATTCAAATTTGGCTTGTAGACAGAAGGTGATAATGGAGGGTTGTATCTGTGACTGGAATCCTGTGACCAGTGGTGTACCACAGTGGTTGGTGCTGAGACACTTATGGTTTGTTATATATATTAACAATTTGGATGTGAATGTAGGAAGTATGATTGGTAAGTATTCAACTGGCAGATTGGTGGTACTGTTGGTAGAGAGTCTTAGGATACAGAATCATATTGATGAGTTGGCCAGGTGAGCAGATCAAAGACAGGGGGAATGTTACCTTACTATGTTTGAGGTGATGCATCTGGATAAGGGCAGGATATACACAATGAGAGGTAGAGCCCCCTGAGTATGGATTAACTCCAGAATCTTGGATAATTGCACTCACCAACTCAAAGAAAAAACTTGCTTCATTCAGGCCAAATTATTTTCTGTTGTCAGTGATTGTGTACCCATATTCATTATCATCCTGTTCCCACCATTGGATTCTTACCCCAGCATTGGCCATGATTTGAGGATTACATCGTGGAAGGTAATGACTTCCCATCTTGATGTAACTGCTTCTGTGTGCTCTTGAGTACATTAGACAAAGTCTGGTCTGCAGCTGTCAGAAAATGTTGTCACATAGTTATTTCCTTTCCATTAGACACATCATGAAGCAAGGAGGGAGAAATAGGCAATCTACATTGAGAAACCGGAGCTCACTAAATCGTAATAGAAACTTTCCAGGAATTATAAATTAAAGCAGAAAGGATAAGGACCTATGTAAATGCACACTCTGAGAGTCAGATGGAGAAATATCACCTTCACTAACCTTTATCAGTGCATTGAAAGTACTGGGGCAGCTACATTTCAGGAATACAAAATATCATGTGCATAGAATAAGGCACAGATGTGTGATTTTATGAGTATGTTATCCTGTGATCTGTATCTATTAAGCAGGATTTTCCTGTAGCTTTGTTCTGTTTGGATCATTTAGGAATGAATCATTAAGTCCTCATAAATTGCATGTTCATAATCTATGGCTTCAATGTTAAGAAAGAGTCATAGAGTCATAGAGTACTACAGCACAGAAACAGGCCCTTCGGCCCAGCTAGTCCACGCCAACCTGATCTTCTGCCTAGTCCCATCTACCTGTATCCGGACCATATCCCTCCAAACCCTCCCATCCATGTACCTACCCAGACTTCACTTAAATGTTACAATTGAACCTGCATCTACCACTTCCACTGACAGCTCATTCCACACATGCACCACCCTCTGAGTGAAGAAGTTTCCTCTAAGATTCCCCTTTATATATTTCACCTTTCACCCTAAACCTATGTTCTCTAGTTCCAGTCTCACCAACCTTGGGGGGAAAGCCCGCATTCATTCACCCTATCTATACCCCTAATAATTTGTATACCTCTGTAAGATGAGGTTATTAATTTCATTGGATAAGTATAAGAATCATAATTGTTCTCCTCTCTGGTAAATTCAATAATTCTGGTAACCTAAATTGATAACAAGATGCTTTGGATTCTTGGACTTGATTCAGTTACTTGAAATTTCCCTAAAACTGTAAGCTCTACATGATATAGATTTGTTAACCAAACATTTTTATTCTCCTACTTACTGAGCACTAAAAGCTGAACATTCCAGTGACATGCTGTAGTATGAAAGGCCAGGGGTCAGATGACCGTGACAACACTACTGACCCTCATGGTCAGATGATAGGATTGCCTATCAGGTCGGAAGCTACACCACTGTCAATCAGGGGTCTGGCTCCGCCCCACCTATTAAGAGTACACCTGAGGACTGGCTCATAACCCACCTTTGTTCTTGACCCTGAATCATTGGCTCGCTTCACCTGAGCGGGCTCCACCCCGCTACAGCCCTATAAAAGATGGTACACATGGGCTCTCTTTCTCTTTTCTGATTGCTGCTGGGGTCGAGACCACAGGTGAGAGGGTGCACTTCCACAGGGGTCTAGGAGCGTCCTGAGTAGATTCCTAGTAGCGTAGAGCCATTGTTTGTCCCAATTCAGGGGGTCCAGACAACGTATTTGTTCATTCCCTGATAGTTTGTACTAGTTCGTTGTGTGTGTGTGAGAGTGTGTGCACTTCACCCCTGTTGTGACTCCCACCCCCACGTTTCATGGTCACCCTAGTGCGAGTGTGCGAGGGGGCATTTTCTTCCTTCACATTCTGTTCCCGCGTCAGTCTTTGTGAATAAAATCCTCCTTTTAAAGCACAAAGACTGTGTGTCCAGATACCTTTTGTCTTTAAGATACCAAAAGAACCTTTCTCATAACAATTGGCGCTGCCAGCAGGGTCTTAAGGGTATTGGCTGGACACAGACGTGGGTAGGATGTTCTGGAACAAGGGGAAGAAAGAAAGAGTAGGCACTGAGGAGAGGATCCCAGGATGGATCGACAAGAGAGAGAGGGATTTGGGAGCTTGGCCGGTCTGCTGGCAGACCACGGGAAGCCAGTGGACTGGTCTGAACAGTTAGATCCACGTGGTGAGAAACTGGGGCACCACGTGGCGGCCCTCCTCCAGAAGTCAGGGTTCCCCAGAGCCAAAGGGAGTCAACAGGGTGCCCTCTGGCTCCTGGCATCCCTTTTGAGGCACCAGGTTGAGATTACTGACCAGTGGCGGGATACCTGTTTACAGAGGGAAAAGGAGACAGGAACGCTTCAGCAGCGATGTTGCCCGCTGCAGGAGGCCATTCAGACTGCCCAGACCTGGGCCAATGACCTCGAGGCCAGAGGTACCAAGGTTGCCTGCTGGCTGATTCAGGTACAGCAGGCACAAGCCGCCTGCAGGTCTGGCTGGAAACTGGACCCATTTAAAATCCATGCCTTGGTCCAGCGTGGCGATAAGTTGGACGCATGGCTGGGGGATGGGGACATTTGGATGGATGAGGATGAGGAGGGGGTACCCAAAGAGCCTGAGCCCCATCATACCCACCCCCCGCCCTATGCACCCGAGCCCCTGCAGGCTCGACCCGTCACCATGCGGTCCCAGGTCTGCCATAGAAGGGAAGGGAGTCAGGATGGGACCCCCGCAGGGGAAGGTGCCCGCGGCCCCTCTGAGACCACGGAGACCCAGGACTTCTCCGTTAAAGAGCTCACCCAGCTGGCGGATCGGTACCGCCAGCGGTCGGGCGAATCGCTGGCCGCGTGGCTGCTCCGCCTGTGGGACAAGGGGGCCCCCAAAGTGAACCTCTCCCACCAGGAGGTGAGTGCCCTGGGGAGCTTGTTGGAACAACAGAGCATTAATAACAGTCTGCGGGCGCCACCGGGAGGGACTGGGGACGCTGCTACCCTGTGGGATCGGGTAGTGGCTGCCGTGAGAATCCGATACCCTACCCTCCTCGAGTGGGATTTGTACGCGCGACCACAGTGGGGCAGGGTCAGTGAGGGCACCAGGGTCATCTGGGAGGGGGCACTAGTGACCGGCATATATGCAGGGACGGGTAACCTCAGGCCGTTAGAAAATACCATCATGACCAATGCGCTATCGGGGTACCTGGTCGCCACCGCGAGCCCCGACCTGAGGCCAGTTGTCCTGCCCTTCATGGGACCAGCCAGCGGGAGGACAGTACGGGAAGCCATTACCCTCCTGGAGGGGTTAGAATACATGCAGCTGGGGGTGGCCACATAGGTCCACAGGGCGGAGACAAAGGCTGAGGACACCACCCCTTGCCTGTCGCGCAAGCAGCTGTACCTGGACCTGTTGTGCGCAGGGGTGGACCGCGCTACCATAGACGGGATCCCAACCCCCGCTCTCTATGCACGATGGAAGGAGCTCTGTGGAGGAAAGCCTGGCCGGGGAACGCCCATGACCACTCAGGGGCCAAGCCTGATACGGGGGGGCACCCCCAACCGCCAGACCACGTGGGTTGCCCTCGCAGACACCGATACTGCCTCTGCACCTCCCCCACCTGAAGCAGCTTTCCCTGGAAATGTCCCACTTCCGCCAGCAGGAATCCTCACCCACAGGGTGGCAGCCCCCTACCCCGCTCCCATGGGATGAAGGCCAGGGTCCCCAGTGCGTCTGTTCCATCACCCTTCCACGCCCGGGGGACCTGAGGCCACACATACCCATAGCGGTACACTGGGGAAAGGGAAATGTGCAGAGGTGGATGGCACTCGTCGACACGGGTGCCCAGCACACTATCGTCCCGGGGAACCCCGCTGGCTGGAAGGGGGCCCAAATGCAGATAGAGGGGTTGGTGGGGGTTCCCTTCTGCCCGCAAAGGAAGTCAGGGTCTGTATGACCATCGGGAACCAGCCTCCCCGAACTGTGAATGTTTTAATCGCAGACTCCACGGAATGTATACTGGGGATCAAAGTCTTAAAGGGAGAGTCCCTGCACACCAACCGGGGCAAGTTCACTTTTGGAATCTCCTGTGCTACGGTGGTGGTCGGGGCGGCCAAGTGGGAGCCGATTGTTGTTCCCCCTCCCTCTAAGGTCATTTGCAGTAGACAATATAGGGTGCCGGGGGACACCGAGACATCACAGAGGCTGTCCAAGCCCTGCTGCGGGAGGGAGTCATCAGACCCGCAGCATCCCCTTTTAATAGCCCAGTCTGGCCCGTCCGCAAAAAGAATGGGACGTGGTGCATGACGGTAGACTACTGACACTTAAACAAGGCTGCTGCCCCCCCCCCCCCGCCCCGCGTCCGCGGTATCCGACATTGTCACTTTAGTGGAGGATATTGCAGGGCGCCCAGACAAACCATGGAACGCCGTTGTGGATTTGGCCAATGCATTCTTCTCCATCCCCCTCCACGATACCGAATTCACCTGGGACGGGAGACAATATACATTCAAACATCTGCCACAAGGGTACATCCATAGCCCGACAATCTGTCATGGCTTAATAGCTCGAGATCTGCAAGCCATTCACCTTCCCCCAGGGGTGTCAGTCACTCATTACATAGATGATGTATTGTTACAGGGGCCCTCGGAGGCTATTGTCTCAGAGGCTCTTGATATGTTAATATCTTCCCTCAGAGAATGGGGCTGGGGCATTAATATGGAAAAGGTACAAGGTTCAGCCCAGAATGTATTGTTCCTGGGCATACAGTGGCAGGCCGGGAAAAGAGAAATTCCTGACACAGTGAAGAACAAAATTTTAAATTTTGCTGTCCGCACCAACAAGACGGCCACCCAGAGTTTCGTGGGCCTCCTTGGCTACTGGCGGCAACACATCCCTCACCTGACCATACTCCTGAGACTGCTTTATAAGATCTCCCGCAAGAAAGCCACTTTCTCGTGGGGGCCGGAACAGCAGGCCGCCTTTGAAGCAGCCAAACAGGCGGTGGAGCAAGCCCTGCCCCTTTCCCCGTGACAGGAAGGTGTCCCCTTCGAGTTACAGGTCTCTGCTAGCGAGTTGATGGCTGAGCGGAGCCTCTGGCAGAAAGTCCAGGGGCGCAGAGTCCCACTCGGCTTCTGGACCAAATCACTGCCTGAAGCCGCCACCCGCTACAGCCCCTTCGAGCATCAGCTGCTGGCCTGCTACCTGGCGCTCCTCGCCACCAAGAACCAAACCGGTACTGGCCCCGTGGTCCTTCGCCCCCACCTGCCCATAATGCATTGGGTCAAATCCCCCGACTCCACACACGAAGAGGGCAGAGCCCAGAGGTCCTCAATAATGAAGTGGATGTGGTACATCGCGGATCGGGCAGAACATGGTCCGGAAGGGGTCAGCCGCCTCCACGAACAGGTTATGTCCTTCCCCCTAATCCCCAGACCCACCCCCGGACATACCCAAGATCAAGCCCTCTCCCGTATCCTGGGGCCAACCTTTCGACTCCCTCGACACCGAACAGAAACTGCACGCCTGGTTCACAGACGGCTCCAGCCGCTGGAAAAACAGGAAACAGCATTGGAAAGCGGCGGCACTTCATCCCGCCATGGGGAAAACATTAACAAAAGAGGGAGCGGGAGGGTCCAGTCAATTGGCTGAGCTAGCGGCGGTAGCACTCACTTTACGGGACACCACCGGGCCAGTCCACATCGATACCGACTCCTGGGCAGTAGCCAATGGTATGGCAGTGTGGATGCCACGGTGGCACGAGACGGGGTGGGAAATTCACGGGCGCCCCCTCTGGGGACAGGAACACCGGCACTACATCTGGGACCAAGCCACCCAGAGACAGATATCAGTCCACCACGTGGATGCCCAGCCCCACAAGAGTACTCAGGAGGCCATATATAATGCCGTTGTGGACCAGGCTGCCCAGATAACCTGACCTCAGTGCCCTAGCCACATGGGCGCACCGTAAGAGCAGTCACCTAGCGGCTGATGGTACGCGGCGCTGGGCAGAACAGTTCGGGGTTGCCCTTACGGTGGATCAGTGCAAAACCACGATCGCAAATTGCCCCACCTGCTAGCAGGTAAAACCACAAGGCTGGCCGGCAGGGCCACCGGGTCACATTCGCTGCGGCACGGGAGCGGGTGGCGTGTGGCAAATAGACTATATCAGACCGTTCCCACGTCACAATTAAAAGCAATACGCCCTGACGACGGTGGACACATACTCGGGTGTCCTGGTGGTGGTGCCCTGTGAGAGGGCTGACCAGAACAGCACCGTCAAAGGATTGCAACACCTCTCCTCCAACTATGGAGTCCCATGGGAGGTGGAATCCGATCAGGGCTCACACTTCGTGGGGGGTAAGGTACAAAACTGGGCAATGGAGGCAGGGGATCTGGTGGCTGCTTCATATCCCCTACCATCCCCAGGCATCAGGCCTGATAGAAAGAATGAATGGCCTGCTGAAAGAAACCATACATACACTGACACCCTCCCGTACACTGCAGGGGTGGTCGGGCGTGCTGCAGCAGGCCGTTGATCAGCTCAACACACAGCCCACTGGCCAAGGGGAGTCCCCATTATCCTGCCATCTGACCCACTCACAACCACCTGACTTGCAAGACCCTGAAACTCCCGAGACTGAGGACTCCAGGAGGGTCTGTGTCCGATAGCCACAAGGTTCCCCTCGGAAGGGGGAAGTCATTGCACGCAGTCCCGGGGACACTCGTTGGGTTGCGATCCCGGGTCAAACTAACCTTTCCTGCCTTCATACACAAAACCTGACCCGCCGAGATAGAGTTTGTCCATCCCCCCCACCCACCCTACAGGACGATGGCACTACTCCTCCTCCTCACTGCGATGATCGACATTGGGGAGCACCCAGCATACAACGGCCACCGGCACAGAAAAGCCATCACAGCGGCGGAAAGGTTCTGGATGATTGCCTTTCCCATGTATGGCACAGCTCAACCATCCCGAGAAGTCATAAGGATAACCAGCATCCTCCAGACAGTGGCTGACGAAACCAACATGTCACTGCAACATACCAGGTATGCCCTGACCCAGACGACAGCAGAGCTGGCTGTCGTCAGGCTGATGGCCCTACAGAACAGGATGGCCCTGGACTACTTACTCGCTGCAGAAGGTGGAACCTGTGCAGCGCTTGGGAAGGAGGGCTGCACCTTTATCCCAGATGCATCCAGCAACATCACCAACCTGGCTGCTCACATTGGGGACTCGGTAACTAAAATTCAAAAGGCAAGGGACCAGCTCCTCCAGCATGACACCTCATGGGGAAACTGGTGGCCATTTGGGTCTCTGGGGGGATGGTGGGCAACTATCGTCCACTGGGCCACCACCCTCGTTTTAGTTGTAATAGCAGCCTGCATTTTGTGCTGTGCCTGCCAACTTATTAGAACCACTTCTGCCTTCCATTAAGTACCGCACACTGACACGTATTTCTGTTAGCTTAGTGTAGCTATCCCCATGATTGGCAGATGGTATACCTTCCAAGGGGTGGAATGTAGTATGAAAGGCCAGGGGTCAGATGACCATGACAACACTACTGACCCCCATGGTCAGATGATAGCATTGCCTATCAGGTCGGAAGCTATACCACTGTCAATCAGGGGTCCAGCTCCGCCCCACCTATTAAGAGTACACCTGAGGGCTGGCTCATAACCCACCTTTGTTCTTGACCCTGAATCATTGGCTCGCTTCACCTGAGCGGGCTCCACCCCGCTACAGCCCTATAAAAGATGGTACATGTGGGCTCTCTTTCTCTTTTCCGATTGCTGCTGGGGTCGAGACCACAGGTGAGAGGGTGCACTTCCACAGGGGTCTAGGAGTGTCCTAAGTAGATTCCCAGTAGCGTAGAGCCGTTGTTTGTCCCAATTCAGGGGGTCCAGACAACGTATTTGTTCGTTCCCTGATAGTTTGTACTAGTCCGTTGTGTGTGTGTGAGAGTGTGTGCACTTCACCCCTGTTGCGACTCCCCCTCCCCACGTTTCGCAGTCACCCTAGTGCGAGTGTGCGAGGGGGCATTTGTTCCTTCACATTCTGTTCCCTCGTCTGTCTTTGTGAATAAAATCCTCCTTTTAAAGCACAAAGACTGTGTGTCCAGATACCTTTTATCTTTAAGATACCAAAAGAACCTTTGTCATAACACATGCACATTCCCTAAGATGAATAAGAATTTATATCTTTTTATTATCCATAACTACATTGAGAACAAGGTTTTGTAATTAACTACTTTGTCTGTACCTGCTTCAATTTTCATTTGTATTACGAATGCAAACAGAAAAAATGAAATCAATAATTATAGGATAAAAACAGAAATACTGGAAACACTCAACAGATCAGGTAGCATCTGTGGCAAGGGAAATGGAGTCAACATTTCAGGTCAAGGACTCTTCAACAGAATGAGGTAAAATAAAATATAAGTTAGTTTTAAGTTGCAAAGAGGTTGATGAGGGATGAGGAGGACAAAGGGAATATCTCTGGTAGGGTGAGGTCAGGATTTCTGCAGTGATAAACTGTTTACAGAACCATTTGGTTGCTAGCTTAATGGGGGGTATTAGAGAGAGAGGAAACAAATGAAAGGACATTGAAATTAATGTCATAAACTAAGGACATAAAACTAATTGAAATGTCCAGGCAATGTTGGTGGAAAAAGAATAATTGGGTTAACGGTACAAATGGATGACCTACAGCAGAACTGGCCAGTTCTAACACAAAAAGAAGAAAGTGAATTCCCTGATATTGTAGGAGTTATAGTTCAATTCCAAACACTGTAATGTGCCCAGACAGAAGGTGACATGTTCTTCAAGTTTGCACTGAACTTTGTTTGGAACAGTGCAGAAGGTCACAGGGTGGGAGTGGGATGGAGAACTAAAGGTCACCCCTGTGGATGAAGATGCTCTTCAAAATGATCACCCCATCCTGTAATTGGTTTCTCTGATGTAACCAGGAGGAAACCAGGAGGAGAGAATTAGGGGTGTTACTTAATGTTGCTCTGTGTATCGTGGAATGACAACATCAGAATAAAATTATGGTACCAAAGGATGACATTCAGCCCAACAGGTCAATGCACATCTGAAAAAGAGCTCCCCATCCTCATCCCATCTTCCAGCCCCAAGTCTTTAATCCTGTAGGTCAACACTGTTTCAAGTACACATCCAAGAACGGTTTAAATGTGATGAGGGTTTCTGCCTCCACCACCCGTTCAAACCATGGGTAGTAGATACTTCATGCTATCTGAGTGATTTTATTTCCTCATTACCCCCTGCCCCCCCCCCCCAACTCCCACTCTAATCCTTCCACCGATTACTTTAAGTTTGTGCCATCTGGTTTTTGTCCACTTGGCCAAGGGGAAAAGTTTCTTCCTACTTGCTCTTGGGCTTTTCATAACTAAAGACATCTTAGTTAAGTATTTCCTCAGTGCCCTCTGGTCAAAAGGAAGCAACCTATGTTTATGTATAGTCTGCTTCAATAGTTCATTATAAAACTCTAATTTCTGTAAAACCTATGTACTTTGGTCAAGATGATTACTTTATAGCTGGTAAACTCTGATCAAAATATCAATGTGCCATGGTACGTAAGGAGAAGGGAACACGCAAACTGGTGCATGCTGGTTAATTTCTCAGGCTTATTCCACCAACGTGGCTGATCTTTGATTTAATTATGTACATCAGACTTTCCTTCAGAAACTTTTAAATGTTCGGTTCACAAATATCTATTGATTTAAGACCTAAACTTAACAATTGAATTAGCATCAATTGTCATTTGCTGACAATTTCTGAATTTCTACAGTACATGGAAATTATTCCTTACTTCAGTGCTTGAAAGCCTGATGAAATTTTTAAACAAGCTCCTTCATTTCTGAGACTCCTCAACCAGCAGAAATAGTTACTATCTACTCTCTCAGATGCTTTTATTACCTAGAATACTTCAGTCAAAGCCACCCATTGATCACTGGATGGTCTGAGTGTGTAAACAATATAATTGATGAATTCTGCATTATTTATTAACTCAGATGTTTATGCACTAATGAAGCAAAACTAGACAACTACCTTGCTATTGCTGCAGATACTGTGATTTAAGTACAGGCTGGTACATAGTGTTATGTCGCATTGTAATTTCCAGTGATCTTGGATCTACATACTCCTGCTTTGGTCTAGAAATGTTATTCATAATAGTTACATGTGTCGGGACATCTTTATGCTCAGCTGCAGACTTGGGGTGTTGTGGGCAGGGAGGAAGAAGTGTGAGACAACTATAGCAATAAAGATTCAATAATTAGGAGACAAGCAGGAATTTATGTGGTTCTAGGTGTGACTTCAAGATGGCTTTTTGCCTCCTTGCTGCCAGGATCAAGGATGTCACTGAATGGTTTTGAAGCAACCTGAAGGGGAGGATAAACCATCAGAAGTCATTGTCCATATCAGTATCAACAATAAAAGTGTTAAGAAAGGGATGAGGTCCTGCAAGTAGAGTCTCGGGAGCCAGAAAGTAAGTTAAAATGGTACTTTCTGCATACTTCCAGTGCCACATTCTAGTGAGTACAGAAATAGCAAGATGCAGCAGGTGAATGTATGGCAGGAGATATAGTGCTGCAGGGAGGACTTTGGATTCCTGAGCAATTGAGGCCATTTCTGGGGGAAGTAGGACCTTTAGTACAAGCCAGGGAGGTTGTACCTTAACATCAACAAGACCAATATCCTTGCAGGGAGAGGAGTTGTTTGTGCAGTTGAAGAGGGTTTAAGTTAGCTTGGCAGGGAGGTGAGAACCTAAAGGTAGGGTAGGTAGGGACAGAAGCTAAGCAAGATAAGGATTCGGGTGAGGGAGTAATTGGGATTGCAAAGAGAAAGGGGAAGAAGTAAAGCTGCGGGGTAGAGTGTGAAAAACATAAGCAAGCATCAGAAGATGGGAAAAAGTTAAGTTAAAATTTTTGTTTCTATTTCTCCAGAAGCCTGTAGCACCTGTAACAAGAGAGATGAGGTGATGGTACAAATAGAAATAAATGAGTATGATTGCTAGCCATTACAGAGACATGGTTGCAAGGTGACCAAAGCTGGGAACTCAATATTGAGGGGTCTTTGGCATTTTGATGACAAAGCCGGGAAGGAAAATGAGGTGCGGTCAAAAAAGATGAGATCATTGCAGTGGTGAGGAATGAGATTGGCTCAGAAACTCAAGATGTGGAATCAGTTTGGCTGAAGATATAAAAGGTGAGGGTGAGACATCACTGATGGGAGAAGAGTATGGGACTCTTACCAGCAGCTATACATTAGCTCTACTGTAGCACAGAGCATAAATCAAGTAATATGGGAGATTGTAAGAAATGTACTGCAATGCTTGTGATTGATTTTAATTGTTGTATAAAAGACATGTAAAAGGCATAGAGGGAGGAGCATTTATAGAGTGTGTCCAGGAGAACTTTTTGAGCTCCCAACCTTTGGGAACGTAACTGGGCAAGTGGAGGGAGTGTCAGTGGAAGAGCACTCTGGAGATAATGACCATAACTCTGTAAGTGCTAAGGTTGTGATGGAGAAGAAAAAGGATAAATCGGAAATTAAGATCCTGAATTGGGGGAAGGCTGGTTTGAACATGATAGCTCAGGACCTGGCAAACGTGGACCGGGAGCAGCTACTTGTGGGCAAGTCTGCATGCGACCAGTGGGAGTCATTTAAAAATATATATTGAGACTTCAGGGTCAACATGTTCCTGTAATGTTGCGTTGAAGTGATAGAGTCATGGCGTAATACAGCACGGAAACAGGCCCTTTGGCCCAACTGGTCCATGCCGACCACAGCATCCTCCCTGCTAGCCCCAGTTGTCCATGTTCAACCCATTACCCTCCAAGCTCCTCCCCTCCATGTACCTATCCAAATGTCTCTAAATGTTGTAATTGTATCCACCTTGACCATTTCCTCTGGAAGCTCATTCCAGGTACTCACCACCCACTGTGTAAAGAAGTTACCTCTCATGTCTCTTTTAAATCTCTCCCCTCTTATCTTGTATCTGTGCTCTCAAGTTGTGGACTTCCCAACCCTTGGAAAAAGGCTATAACTGTCCACCTTATACTCCTCATGATTTTATAAACTTCTATGAGATCACCCTCATTCTCTAACACTCCAAGGAATAAAGATCCACTGTGGCCAACCTCTGTCTATAACACAGGCCCTCTCGTCCAGGCAGCCTCATAAATCTCTTCTGCAGCCTTTCCTGCTCGACAATATCTTTCCTATAATGGAGTGACCAAAACTGTACACAGTACTCCAAGTGCGGCCTCACCAATGGCATATACAGTATAACTGCAATATAATGTCCCTACTCCTAAACTTGATGCCCTGACTGATGAAAGCCAGCATGCTAAATGCTTTCTTCACCATCCTGTCTACTTCCAGTGCCACTTTCAGTGAACTGTGCACTTGTACTCCCAGGTCCTTCTGTTCCACAACACTCATCAGTGTCCTGCCATTCACTGAATAAGTCCTACCCTGGTTTGACTGTCCAAAATGCATCACCTCACACTTATCTATGTTGAAATCCATTTGCCATTCCTCAACCCATCTCCCTAACTGATCAAGATCTCTTTGCAATTCATTGTAACCTGCTTCACTATCAGCAAGACCACTAATTTAGTATCATCAGCAAATTTGCTGATCCTGCCATGTACATTCATATCCAGATCATTTACATAAATAATGAATAACGGAGGTCCCAACACTGACCCCTGGTGCACCCCACTAGTCACAGGCCTCCAGACAGAGAATCGACCTCCAACCATTACCCTCTGCTACCTATCATCAAGTCAATTCTGAATCCAACTCGCTAGCTCCCCCCTGAATCCCATGCGACCTAACCTTCCAGATCAGCCTGCCATGCGGGACCTTGTCAAAGGGGATAGATGAAGGTAGGGCAGTGGATGTCATCTAAAGCCCACATAGACAACATCCACTGCCCTACCTTCATCTATCCCCTTCGTTACCTCTTCGAAAAACTCCAAAAGATTTGTCAGACATGACCTCCCACATACAAAACCATGCTGACTATTCCTGAACAGGCCTTGACTATCCAAGTGATAGTAGGTCTTGTCCCTAAGAATTCCCTCCAGTAACTTCCCTATAACTGATGTTAGGCTCACTGGCCTGTATTCCCTGGCCTGTGTTTGTTACCCTTCTTGAACAATGGAACAACATTAGCCACCCTCCAGTCTTCTGGAACTTCGCCAGCGGCTAACAATGAAGAAACTATCTCTACAAGGGCCTCGACAATTTCTTCCCTGGCTTCCCATAAGGTCCGGGGCTGCACTTGGTCAGGCCCTGGGGATTTGCCCACCTTAATGTGCTTCAAGGCTGCAGGTACTTCCTTCCTCGTAAAATGCATATGATCCAAGACCTCACTACTTATTACCCTCATTTCTTTGGCATCCATGATATTCTATATGGTATCCCAGAACATTGATCTGCCAGTCCTGCCCTTCTCCCAGCCACGTCTCCATTATGGCCACAATATCCCAGTCCCTAGGTGAAATCCATGGCCTCAGTTCATCTGCCTTACCTGTTAAACTACGTATCTGTATGGATAGCATGCAAAACAAAGCTTTTCACTGTATCTCCGTACATGTGACAGTAATAAATCTGGTGCACACAAATCTAGTGATCCTGATCTGTACAAGAAATCGAGGTATGACCTTCAGAAAGCTATCAGGGATGCCAAGAGGCAATACCGATTCAAAATAGAGTCCCTGACCAGCCGTCAGTTATGGCAGGGCTTACATGCCGTAACAGGCTGCGAGACAAAGTTGGGCTGCATAGTTAACAACAGCGCATCCCTTCCTGATGGAATCAATGCATTCTATGTGCGTTTTGAACAGAAGGAAGGTGGATTGTCACCATCCACCCTGACATCCTCCAATGCAGCTGAACCTGTGATCACAGTGGAGGACGTAAGATCAGTCTTCCAGACAGTGAACACGAGGAAAGCACTTGGCCCAGATGGTGTCCCTGGCCATGTGCTCAGATCTTGTGCTGATCAGCTGGCAGAAGTATTTGTGGACATACTTAACCTCTCCCTGCTTCAATCTCAGGTTCCCACCTGTTTTAAGAAGACCACTATCATCATGGTACCAAAGAAAAACAAGGTAACATGCCTCAATGACTACCGACCAGTGGCTCTGACATCCACCGTCATGAAGTGCTTTGAGAGGTTGGTCATGGCATGCATCAACTCCAGCCTACCAGACAACCTTGACCCATTGCAATTCGCCTATCACCAAAACAGGTCTACAGTGGATGCCATTTCCCCGGCCCTACACTCAGCTCTGTGGCATCTGGACAGTAAAGACACCTACGTTAGACTATTGTTTATTGACTACAGCTCTGCCTTCAATACAATAATCCCAAGCAAGCTTGTCACCAAACTCTGAGACCTAGGACTCAACATCTCCCTCTGTAACTGGATCCTTGAATTTCTAACAAACAGACTGCATTCAGTGAGGATAGGCAGCAATTCCTCTGGCACGATTATTCTCAATGCTGGTGCACCTCAAGGCTGTGTCCTCAGCCCTCTACTCTACTCCCTATACACGCATGACTGTGTGGCCAAATTCTGCTCTAACTCCATCTACAAGTTTGCAGATGATACCACCGTTGTAGGCCGTATCTCAAACAGCGATGAGTCGGAGTACAGGAAGGAGATAGAGAGCTTAGTGGAATGGTGTCATGACAACAACTTTTCCCTCAATGTCAACAAAACAAAAGAGCTGGTCATTGACTTCAGGAAAGGGGGCAGTGTACACGCACCTGTCTACATCAATGGTGCTGAGGTCGAGAGGATTGAGAGCTTCCATTTCCTGAGAGTGAACATCACCAACAGCCTGTCCTGGTCAAATCATGTAGATGCCACAGCCAAGAAAGCTCACCAGTGCCTCTACTTCCTCAGGAGGCTAAAGAAATTTGGTTTATCCCCTTTGACTCTCACCAACATCTACTGATGCACCACAGAAAGCATCCTATCTGGATGCATCACGGGCTTGGTATGGCGACTGCTCTGCCCAGGAACGCAAGAAACTGCAGGGAGTTGTGGACACAGCCCAGCGCATCACGGACACCAGCCTCCCCTCCTTGGACTCTGTCTTTACCTCTCGTTGTCTTGGTGAAGCAGCCAACATAATCAAAGACCCCACCCACCCGGGACATTCTGTCTTCTCTCCTCTTCCATCAAGTAGAAGTTACAGGAGCCTGAGGGCACGTACCACCAGGCTCAAGGACAGCTTCTACCCCACTGTGATAAGACTATTGAATGGTTCCCTTATACAATGAGATGGACTATGACCTCACGATCTACCTTGTTGTGACCTTACTGCACTCTCTGTAGCTGTGACACTTTACTCTGTACTGTTATTGTTTTGACCTGTACTACATCAATGCACTCTGTACTAACTCAGTGTAACTGCACTGTGTAATGAATTGACCTGTACGATCGGTATTCAAGACAAGTTTTTCACTGTACCTCGGTACAAGTGACAATAATAAACCAATACCAATACCAATAAACCAATTACCATTTAAGGCCATCAAATTCAACGGATCCTGGATATTAAGGGGGATACTTAGAAAAGTGATTAGGAGGTGAAGAGGGGGCACAAAAAATAGCACTGGTGGGCAAGATTAAGGAAAATACCGAAGACTTTTGTAGGTATACTAAGAGCAAGAGTGTAGCCAGGGAATTAGGGAACAAAGAAGCAATCTGTGCATGGAGCCAGAGGATGTAAGTGGGGTCTGAAATGAATACTTTGCATCTGTGTTCACTGTGGAGAAGAATATTGTGGTTGAACAATTCAGGAAGGAGAACAGTGGAGTTCCAGAACAAATTACCATCAAAAAAGGAGGAGGTATTAATTGTCTTAGTGGGTTTAAAGGTGGATAAATCCCCAGCGACCGATGATGTGTATCTTTGGCTACCATCTGCTTCAAGTATGACAGGACCTTCCCAGCTCACAGCCTCCACTACTAAGAAGCACAAGGGCAGTACATATCTGGAAATGGCACAATGTACAAGTTTGGTTCTACATCATGCTGATTTGGAATTAGCTGGCTTATCCTGGAACAAAATCCTGGGACTCCCTAACTAATGGTTCTGGGGAGTACCTTCACCACAACAAACTGTGGCAGTTCTTGAAGTCAGCACACTATCTCCTTCTCAAAAATAATTAGAGCTGAATATCAAATGACATTGCTTCCAGCAACACCCACAACCAAGGAATGAATAAAAATAAATCTTGCTGATCACAGTGCAGTAATTTCTTCTCTGGTGGCAGGATGACAGAATGTAACTACAGTGCAAAAAGTTTATTTTGGTGGCTTCCTGCAGTCATGTGGAGAAACAAGTACGTTCTGGTGTAAGTGATATGAACTGTACAAAACTATGAAATAGTTACCCATGTCTGTTTGTTCTTCTGTTGAAACATTTAGGATATTTTGTTAGGGTGCACTTGGAAAGGAAACTTAAGTTCCAGGTTTTGCATTAGCTTTACTGTGGGGTTAGTGGTATAGAGTGGTGTATGATGGTGGCCAGCTGTAGTAAGGGAAGTCCTAAGATTCTCAGCAAGAAGAGGGAAACTAACTTTATTTTATTTAAACGCTCAAATGAGGCTTTTATTAAATGCGGGGTAACACGACTTGCTGAAATAGTCTGCAGAATAATTTACCCCATTTCATAAAGACTGACTAATACTTTGTCACATTTCTTAGCCTGTTACTGTTCTGTTTACAAGACTAATGTCTGAGTCTTCCACTTATTTAAAAGTTGAGATTTTTTTTATGAAATGTAGTCTCCCATTCTGCAACACTGTGTATTAAACTGGTGTCCTATACTGAGGTGAAGCTGGGAAGGACCATTTGGTATTTGTACTCTTTGTAAAGACAACTGGTTACATGTTTAAGTTCATATGGGCTCTATGGTGTAAATTTATCTCTTACATTACAACTGTAAATACACTTCAGAAGTATATTAAATGAAAAATGTAATTTGGGACCAAGGATTTTTCTAATGAAAATTTCTTGTTGGGCTCAATTTCTATGGCACTGCTATATACATCATGGCAGAGTTGTTACTGCAGCCTGAAAAATAAAAGCATTTGTCATAATTAGTGGAGGATTAAAAATTTATATCAGAACAGCTAATAAAAAGAAAGCACTATATATATCATGGGGGAATTCGGCATTGTTTGAAATACTATTTTAAAATAAATGAAGGACTAATTGGTCTATTATGGAAATGAAAGATCTTGTGCAATTTTTCACATTTCTCCCAGTCTGCTTGTTAACAATCATTCCAAAATTAATAGAAAATCAGCTATTCCTACAATTTATTTTGTATTTGTTAAACTGCTATTCATTGTGCATAAGAATAGGAGAACACATGTACCTCCAATATTAATTTCTGTGTCCACTAACACTGAAGATGAGAAGTCTGCAACGGCATTCTAAGTTGATGTTTAATATTTCTGATTTTAGTCTGATTGAACTTCAGACTGCACATCCTCCATTTGAAAATTCATTGAGGTAAATTTGCATCAAAGTTAGTAAATGATAAATATGAAGGTCACAAAAAGGAGTGACCACGTTCTTTGCTCTTCTGGTTTCCATTGTGTGCTGTTTTGCAAACTGTTTCCAGTTTTGTTGTATAAAAGTGGAGATTTTATTTAAGAACAAAATTGCATTTGATCCTGTGGTTCAAGGCTTCTAAGACAGCCAATTCCCATATCCTCTGATCCTGCAGTATCAAGAAAATGTGTTGACCTTATCTTTCATTATCTCAGCTTTGAATAAAATCAACTGCATGCAACCATGGCCCTCTGAAGCAGAGGTTTGCAAAGATTTCAATACTCTCTGCACAAAAGAGTTTCTCCTCCTTGTCCCTAAATAACAGAGCAAGACTTTGCTGTACTTGTACTCCAATCCCCTTGCAACAGAGACCAACATACCCTTTCTCTTCCCAATTACCTACTGCACCTGCTTCATCTGGAGCAGCAGCCAAGTTCCTTTTGTGCAACAACATTTAGCAGATCTCCCTGTTTAAAAAGTATTATGATTTCCTGTCCTTTCCATCAGCCTGTCATTTTCTCACATGATGCCACCTTATTGCCAATTGCTTGGTCTGGCTATATTTAATTGCAGCCTCACTGTGTTATGCTCATGGCTCAGTTCCATAAGCTTTTATCATGATTTGCTGATGATGAAAACTCATGGAAGTGTGTTCACTTGAGTATAAATTGTGACTAGCTGGGGTAACATCATTGATATCTCTGACACACACCCATGGTCATTATCTGCCAATCTTAAAATGAGTCATTTATTCTCCTTCTTTCTGTTATCTGTCTATGGACTCACACCCCATATACCCATTGTGTGGTAACTTTTCAAATGCCTTTTGACAATGTAAATGCACTCCATCCACAGGTTCCCTTTATCTACTGCACCATTTAGAGTCATAAAGGTGCCTTGGTCCACTGAGTCTGTGCCAACCATCAAGGATCCATTTACACTAATCACAAAATAGGTGGTATTGTAGACAGAGAAGAAAGTTATCAAAAATTACAGGGGGATCTTGATCAGCTGGGTAACTGAGTCGAGGAATGGCAAATGGTGTTCAAATCGGATAAGTGCGAGGTGATACGTTTTGGGAAGACAAATCAGGGTAGGACTTTCACATTGAACGGTAGGGGCCTGGAGACTGATGTAGAACAGAGGGACCCAGAAGTACAAGTACCTAGTTCCCTGAAAGTGACATCACAGGTGGACCGGGTGGTGAAGAAGGTGTTTGGCACACTGGTTTTCATCAATCAGGGCACTGAGTATAAGAGTTGGGATGTTATGTTGCAGTTGTACAAGATATTGGTGAGGCCACACTTGGACTATTGTGTACAGTTCTGGTCACCCTGTTATAGGAAAGACATCATTAAGCTGAAAAGAGTGCAAAGAAGATTTATGAGAAAGTTGCCAGGACTCGAGGGCCTGAGTTATAGGGAGAGGTTGGGCAGGCTAGGACTTTATCCCTTGGAGAGTAGGAGACTTGAGGGGTGAGCCTGCAGAGGTGTATAAAATCATGGGGGGCATTGGTAGGGTGAATGCACACAGTCTTTTTCCCAGAGAAAGGGAATCAAAAACTAGAGGGCATAGTTTATGGTGAAGAGGGAAAGATTTAATAGGGACTGTGTGGTAACTTCTTCACGCAGAGGGTGGTGGGTATATGGAATCATCTGCCAGAGGAAGTGGTTGATGCAGGTATAAGAACAACATTTAAGACATTTGGACAGGTACTTGGACAGGAAAGGTTGAGAGGAATATGGGCCAAATGTGGGCAAATGGGACAAACTTAGATGGGTGGCTAGGTCGGCACAGATGAGATGGGCTAAAGGGCCTATTTCCATACTGTATTATTCCATGCCGCTATATTACTCCCATTTTTATTCTCCCCACATTTCCCCAGATCTTAATCACTTGTTACACACTAGAGGCAATTTACAGTGGCCAATTAGCTAACTAACTGCACATCTTTGGGATGTGGGAGGAAACTAGAGCACCCGGAGGAAACCCACACAGTCACAGGAAGAACGTGCAAACTCCACAGAAACAGAACTCAGGGCCAGGATCGAAGCCAGGTCGCTGGAGCTGTGAGGCAGTAACTCTACTAGCAGTGCCATTGTGGCAAGCAACATCTTTCTGATATATCAAACATGAATTTTCCCTCAAAAAACCACTTCAACTCTTTCTTGTTATAAGAGGAAAGATCTACTATTGTTCCAAAATCACTGGTGACCTGCTTCTGTTCCACATTGTGAGTCCCCAGTGTGGTCCCGGTGCTGGTTCCTGCTGGGACCCTACCTCCCAGCACTTTGGTGTGACCCCCTGCAGCACCGGGCTGTTTCAGCGCAGGTTGTGTTCACAGAACATCTTTACATTTATGAACCTAAAAACACACAGACACATTAAAATCAATTAACATCATTGAAAATAATTTAAATAAGTAATTAGGAAGGTAGCTACTTACCTTTCTCTTGGAACCTAATGCCTCCGATTGATTTGAATGGACATAGCCATCTCGCACCAGGTTTTACCCAGCACAGGTTCAGGGGTAGATCTTGGGCTAGAAAATCTGCAGGTAAATGTGCTGCCTATTGGAATCTATGACGAACTCAATGGACTGGCATAGGGGGCAGCGCGAAGCACAAGCAGATGATGAAGATATTACTGATTTAGACCAATGTCACACTGGAAACATGTCTTCCTTAGGGAACTGCAGATAAGTCTCATCACATGTCCTGGCGGCAGGGAAGAAGATCTCCCCTATTATGATTTCCTAGGTGCCCTGTTACAACATTCTTAATGACAATAAATATCAGGCTAACCAGTCTGTGCTTGGTGATTTCTCTTTCTTAAACAGTGCTGTTACACACTATCCTTGTCCAATGGGTACCGGATACTTGTTACCTGTATTGAGGTAAACAAATCTGTAGGGAGGATGGCCAATCTGACCACGGCACCATAGTACCACTGAAGCTGGGAGGGTGAATAGGAATAACTGTAGTGGTAAGGGCTCTGTAGCTGATGGAATAAACACTGCTCAGTGACCAGGAGTCTAGGATGAAAGCCAAATTCCTCCAATTCAACATTTTGATTACCAAAGCCACTATCTTCAGCCACCTTCACAAACTCAGTACACTTGCGACCAGTCCCATCAGTCTCCTTCTGCCTCAGGCTGAAACATACAGTTCACAGAAGCAGTATACTGTTATCCCTCTGCTGATCTTTGAATCTGATAGCTTCTCCAACCTGATGTCCACCCACTTCCACCTCTATTGTTCCAGGCTCAGCTACTTCCAAAGCTGTATGGGCCCATCTCCTGCCTGGCATCCATCACAAATCTGAACTCATTCAAAACTTTTCTCCAAACACAAAAACATTGTCATTTACCCTTCATCACTGTGGCGCAGGCAGTAGAGCCGCTGCCTCACAGCACTGGAGATCTAGGTTCAATCCTGACCTCGGGATCTGTTTGTGTGGAATTTGCACGATTTCCCTGTGATCACCTGTGTTTCCCCTCGGTGCTTCTGTTTCCTTCCACATCCCAAAAACATGTGGGTTGGCAGGTGAATTGGCCGCTGCAAAATTGCCCCTAGTATGTAGGTGGGTCATAGAATTTGGGGGGAGTCAACAAGAATATGGAAAGAATAAAGAAAAAGGATTAATGTAAGATTGGTGTAAGTGAGTGGATAATGGTCATCGCAGATTCTGTGGATGAAGACCTTTTTCCAATCTGTATGTCTCTATGATTCTATGACACTGTGTTCACTGGCCTACACTGGCTTGTGGTCTACTAAAATACTTACTTTAATATGTCATCTGAACTTGGAAAATCTGGCATGTGCATTGTTTGAACTCATGATTGTTATCACTGGGCATTGTCCAAACTCACAAGTCTTACTGTTGAACCATAAAAAGCACGTGCTAACTGAGCAATTTAAAGAACTGACTGCCAGTCAACTGCTGCATCAGTTACACATTCCAAATAGATCGCTGGATGAGTGGTGTCCATTAAGCCTCTCACTTACCTGATGTTGTCAGAGCTGTTTCAACTCTATATAAAATGTCTGGCTGCCAAACCTGTCCAAAATTGAACAGCTTGTAATTGAACAATCTGTTCACTGGGTGGCACTGTAGTAAATTACTCTGAACGTTTCTCATGTGAGCTATTTTTATCTTCCAATTTGAACTGGAACTGAGTTTTCCAATGTCCACAAAGAAGGGGAGAAAACCAAAGTAATCATTCAGTAAAATTACATTTCCACTAAGCATTTACTTTGGTGAATGCTCCAACCTGATGCCAAATGAAATTCAGGAAAACTGCAGCTTTTGCAAATCTGAAATAAAAGCAGGACATGCTCAAACTACTCAGGATGAAAGGACTCTGGCTTGAAATGTCAACTATGTTTCTCTCTCCACAGATACCTGCTGAATATCCCAAGTACTTTATATTTTGGATCCCGATGCCAGCGACCAGAAGGAAGAAAGATTTTGAGGAGGGGGATTCTGCCATTCATAACTGAGGCTATTCCCTGCTCTTGTAGACACAGTGGATTTGGTTACTAATTTCAGCTTCAGGCCAATGGGAACACCATGTCATGTCAGTGGAGTAGGTGGACAATGCAGTGCAAACACTACTATCAGTCTTGGCCTGATATGCTGATGCTTGAATTTTGGCCTGGTTCCAGGAACATCAGTGATAATCAAGAACTTCCCTTGACACACCATGAAGCACAGGCCCTAACAAACAAGGATGTGAGTAAAATGGTGACCACCTACATACAATGTAGTTTGCGTCCCCAGTCAGTATGCTTATGAATGCAGCTCGAACATGGTTCTATTTAAGGCAACATGCTGACAAGTAAACAATGTTTAGTGGATGCCACATGGGGATATTAAATGAAGGTTGAGATGAAATTAGTTGGTTTGTGTGTTGGAGAAATTAAGTAATAGGAAAGTTGGTTAGCTGTAAATTTTGAGAAAAAAATCTTTAGTGATGCATTAGGTTAACAGAAATGCACAGCCAAGTCAGAAGTATTTTATTCACAAGTCTTCACATTGAAAGAGGCACCACTTCGGTATCCTCTTCTCTGTCAGTCAGTTTTTTCCCCTTCCGGCTTCTATCTTCATAAACAGAAAGGTAGTTGATGCATTAATAAATGGGTTTAGTGGTTTTTGGTATCATCAAATATTTATTAGCAATTCAGTGGGAAGATTTCCAAAGCTGAGCATTGGGAAATCAGCGGATATTTACACTGGGGTTGGTGATCAGCTGAGCAGAACCCTGGACACCTACCATGCCTGGAAGTTCCAGACTTCAGCCTAAATAATTGACTAAGAGCTGACAGTTACAAGCAGAGCTGCTGAGTTTTAGCTGGGAGCTTTTGCGTGATGGAACCCTTGCACAGCTTCCTTCCTTTCTGCAAGGTTTGACTTTGGTCAGGGAAGAACCTTTTGTTGATGTCCAGAGGTAAATTTGATTCTCACTGACTTCCATTTTAGCAGGGCTCCTTGATGCCAGTCAAATGCTGCCTTGGTGTCAAGAACAGTCAATCTGAACTCATCTCTGGAATTCAGCTTTTTTTGGACCAAGACTGTACTGAGACCTGGAGCTGAATGGCCCTGGTGAAAGGTAAATTGGACATCAGGGAGATTACTGCTGTGTTAGTGCTCTTTTAGAATTTTTTTTAGTGCAGTACAGCTCAATGACAGGCCCTTCAGCCCACCATGTCTGTGCCGAGTATGATGCCAAATTAAACTAATTGCTTCTGCCTGCACATGATCCATATCCCTCCATCCCCTGCATTTTCCTGTGTCTGCCTAAAGGCCTCTTGAACTCCACTATCATATTTGCTTCTACCAGGACCTGTGACTGCACATTCCAGGCACCTACCGATCTCTGTGTAAAAAAACTTGCCTTGCACATCCCCTTTAAACATTCCCCCCCTCACCTTGAAGCTATGCCCTCGAGTATTTGACATTTCTGCCCTGGGGTACAAAATTCTGGCTGTCTACCCTATCTATACCTTGCCCAGCCTACTCCAGAGAAAACAATTAAAGCTTGTCCAACCTACAAACACTGTCAGATTGGTCAAGTGCTGCTTGATAGCAATATTGCCAACACCTTCCACCTCTTTGCTGATGGTGGACTAATGATATGGTAATTAGCTGGATTGTAGTTGTCTTGCTTTATGTGGACCAGACATGCCAGAGCACCGTCCCAGGTAGATCCCATTTTTGTAACTGGTACAGCTTGGCTGCAGTGGTGGCCAAGTCTGGTGTATAATTCTTCTGTACCTCAGACATGATGTTGCCTGGTCCATGGTACCTGCTGCATGCAGTGCCCTCAGCCATTCTGGATAACACGCGGTGTCGATCGTTCTGGTTGAAGATTACCCCCAGTGAGGGCGGAGACCTCAGGAGGAAACCGAGCTAAACACAACTCATCTTCAGCTGTTGATGCTCCAGACAAGAGTAACATGGTTGACAACACCGTTCTATCCACACCCTGCACACCAGTCTCAGAGATGTGCTGGCTCATGTCAAGGCCCAAGTGTTAGATAGAATTTCCCCATCTATGATTCATGCTAAATTGCCGCATGTTTGCAATTGTGCATACGGACATCTAAATTCAACTGCACAGTGCTAAGAGCATGCTGCTATTCAATCCAACTTCTTGGTAATAGGTCACCCTAAGAATATAGAGGTAGAAATGTGTCCCCCATCACAAATGCATTATGGTAACATACTTTGTACTCTGCTTCTCCACTGAAGTCAAGGAAAGCTGCTTCCACAAAGAACATCCAGCTGCTACAATATGGCAGACACAAGAAGTTCTGAAGATGCTGGAATCTGGAGCAATACACAACAAATGCTGCACGAACTCAGCAGGTCTGGCAGTATCCATGGAGGGAAATAAACAGTCGATGTTTTGGGCTGAGACCCTTCATCAGGACTGGAAAGGAAGAGGGCAGAAGCCAGAATAAGAATGTGGGAGCACACGCAGCCAGGGGATAGGTGAGTTCAGGTGATAGGCACATTAGTGCAAGTGACCGAGGATGAATTTCTGCGTGAAAGCGATTAAAATGACAAAGGTAATGGAAATGAGCCACAAATGTCAGGTTCAGAATTCCTGAACATAGGAAGCAGAGGGGAGATCTATCAAAGGGACTAAGGGTGGTAAAGAAAGTATATGAAGACAGATTTAATGGTAGTAATAAAGGAAATGCCAGAAACCTTTACAACCTTGCAAAGAGTAAAACAGTAGTCCAAGGAAGGCTGAGTGAATTAGCAACCAAAGTGAAGATCTAATGGAAGCTGCATGGCTAAGGTAATTCCTTTGCATGTTGTTTTCTAAAAGGAATGCCGTCAATGCCATGGCAAAGGAATAGCAGTTGGAAAATTGGACAGGATTACCATAATTGAGAAGGTTTCTACAAGGTAGGCAACACTCAGAGAGGAAAAGTCACTGCTTTTCTAGATGGAATGCCTCTTAGGTTGTCGAACAAAGGAAGGATAGAAATTGCAAAAGGTTTGGCCCCAGTCTTCCAATCCATCTGAAATATGGGAGAGATGTGGGAGGACTGCAAATATTCAGGGAGAGGGACTGAGTTTTCAAATACAGGTCAGTGGGCCTGCGGTGTTGTGGAAACTTTTCAAGATGTTAAACTAGAATAAAACTATTTGGCAATGAGAAGAATATGTTTGTAAATGAAAGCCTGCATGGAATGGTTAAATTCTTTGATGAAAGAACAGAGAAGCTGGTTGAAGATAATGCCATTGATCTTATACCATATAACTCGATAATCCACTGTCCTATTGTTTAGAAATCCTGATGGTTCGGCATCCTGTTCCCTTCAATCTCGCCAGGGCCCTGTATCCACACTCTTTTTAAACTCACCGGGGCCCTGTTTCCATGCTCTTTTTAAACTCACTGGGTTCACTGGAACATTTATTACACCACTATGTAACATCTCAAGAAAAGTGTGTTTAGGTATTAATAGGAGTAACATGCACCACTATTGGAAAAGCTGTCAGTCCAGCACCACCAAAGTCCCAAGCAGCTGGATTACCAGAATGTTACTGTGCGTGCAAACTTTCAAAAGGCAGTTAATAAAATACCAAGGTTAGAATTATTAGCAGAATTAAAGCCTACAGAATTAACAGAGTAGGTGAATGGATGGAAAATTTCCTGGGCAAAGACTAGCAGTAGATTAGATATTTTTCTATAATAAAGGGAAGAGTGCAGGCTCTACCAGGAGGTAGTGTAGGGTCACTGCTCATCTTAATATAAATCAACATTCTGGGCTGTTGGGGATAATTTCAAAGCATAAAACCAAATCGTAGTTTACAGCATGGAGGATAGTAATAGACCTGTAGTTACAGACAGGTCTATTACTGACATATGGCAGCTGAAATGTTACGCAGATAAGTGAGAAGTGATCAGTTTTGGTAGGAAGGCGGTAGAGAGGTAATCTGAAATAAATAGTACTGCTTTAAAAGGGTTGCAGGAGCAGAAAGTGTAAGGGATGTAGGAACACAAATCTATGAAAGTGGAAGAACAGATTGAGAATGTTTTAATGGAATCCTTGCCTTTATAATTAGAACCTAAAGCAGAGAGTATGTTTCGTCTCTCTAAAATATTTGTTAGTTACATTTCAAATACCACGCCTGGTTCTAAGAACCACAGTTTCAGAAGAACATCAAGTCCTAGCTTGATAAAATTAATGGTTGAGGTTTTGTGAAGTTTCAACTGTTGATGAGAAAGAGGCAAAAACGTGAAAGTTGTTTTTAGTCAGCGCAGCTGTCAGATGCCTCAGGTTGCTAAAAAAAAGAAGGCCGCTTGTTCCTTCTATACAAGAAATTAAACGAAATAGAAGATAAAAAAGATCTTCATGGGATCATAGAAATTTATACCACTTTCACTTAGGTTTTCAGATGATATGCAGGATGTAAGTTGCTAAAGAAATATTCCATTTATAGAGAAGGCCAGGAAAAGAGGTAGCAGATGACTGTCACAAACAGGTCCAGAAGAGATCTGCTGTACGCAAAACGAGAATTAACTGCCACATTGACTGGTTGAACGAGATAACACTGATGTATTTTGGTGCATACATAAAGGAGAAGGGAATCAAGAGATGTGGAAGAAGAGCAGACAGAGATTCATGTGGAGAGAAACAAACACAGGCCTCAGCCAGTGCAGTACATTCTCTGCAATATACAGTGTATCATCTTCAAATGTTAGAGGGGATGCAGGAGTAAAGGTGAAAAGCCAGGGATATGTGCAGTTAATTAAATTTGACTGGAGAGGCAAATTGAACACATAACTATACATGCGTGTATGGTTGACCTTAAGGTGCTTCAGAATTATTGAGTGTGGAGAGAATTATTTGCCCAACCCTCCACACCTTCACATGCAATCCCACCCCCCCAATCCTCCCTCCACACCCCACTCCCATCTGCACCACTCCCAAGAGAAGTGCTTTTAAATTCCTTCGGAGAGATGGGGCAGGATTTCAGTTCTGCAGTTTGTGCAGGAATTGTTTCTGTTCCTTGAAAAAAGTGTATATATTTCTCTTTTTTTTCTTGTGCATGCTTCTTGGACAAAGATAATAATTTGAAGAGCAAAGCTGGGAGATGGGAATTGCAGCAAAGTAACATGGCAATGAAGGAGCAAGATCTGAACAAATAGGAAATGCTATGAACACTCAGCTGCTTGGGGAGATTTTAGAATAACTTAACACAATTTATGCAGTCAACCTATCCCAGTTTTTCTTTGTTTCCTTATGTTGCACTTACTACGTTGTACATGAGACAGTCTTGTATCCATAAGTGAACGGCAGCTCTGGGGAACAGGCTGAACATTTGGCCTAAGCCTTGCCACAGTGAACAAAGGCTGCTGCACAGAGACAAAGACCGAAAAGATTAAAGGCTGCAGGTGATGCAATACATCAACAATCTGATACTAGCCGAGGTCCCATTAAAGTGCTTAAATAAGCAAAACTCTTTTAACTTCAGAACATTATCAAGGTTCAGAAGGTCAATCCTTCAAGACTTTCCAAGCGTAACAAAGGGAGGTATTTGTCAATCAGTTTTGAGAACATGGACATGAGGGGTGCACAAGTAAGGAAATACTTTCCATTTCATATGTGGTGGTAAAAAACATAAGCAATAAGGCAGGTGGCTTAAAATGGAAGTTTATACAAACATTAGGAGATGTAACCAGTGCCTTAAGCAGGGTCCTGAACAAACAAGAAGGAACTGATGGTGCCGGAAGACCCAGGTGCTTAAACTCAAAGGAAAACTACATGAGCTGCAGAACAGTTTGAGGTGTGAAAGTCTGTGTGAACGCATGGCAGCTTGCAGAGCTCCGAATGTTAAAGTTAAAAGTGATGTAACGTTGGGTAATCTTGTTTTTAATCACTATGTAGCATTTTAGATTTTTAAGTACTGCCTTTTCTACAAGCACGATTTTAATTGTTTTTGTTTTTTCTAAGTTAGTCAAGTATGAACTGTTCTTGTGCTACTTTGGCCTGTATTTTACTGAGTTAAGCCAGCAGTTCTGCAAGGAATTTCTGGGATTATCCAATGTGCCTGCAAGTTTCCAGACTCCAGCTGAAATTCCAATCGCTCTGACTGAATCTGTTGTTGATTTCACAGCTGCACTCTGTGCTCAGCGCAGCACAGAATTCAAGATGACACATCATCCCCAACACATGCTGCCCTTGGGACGGTTGCAGTGGGGAGGAGATGGTCATCTAACTCTTTGCAGACTGTGGATTTGCAAAGGGGTGTGGAGAAGGATGCAAGGGTCTGTGTCCCGGTTCATCCCCAGCAGCTGTGTAACAGAGGACTCTCTGGTCTATGGGCTGTTCCCAGGGACACACACCAGGCAGGCATCATTTGCTGCCGGAAGGTCACCACCTCGGCGAAGGACACCCTGTGGTCTGTCTGAAACTTGTTGGTGTTCTAGCACGGCGAGATGTCCATGAGGGAATGGCACATTCCAGGCTGCAGGACTACATGCGGAGGGATACACTGAAGTTTGGTGCAGCTAACGCAAAGGTTCTGTGGGAAAGGACTAGTCTAGGATCCTTCCACTGCTGGACATGGAGGGACTGAGTTGGGTGGGGAAGCCCCTCAAACATTGAAATGGTGTGTCACCCCAGAGGACCACGTGAGCCGATTGCCTGCCCCTCTTCCGGGGTTACATGTGTGCCCACGTGTTGCTGGAGAAGGAGCAAGCAATATCCATGGGAACAATGGGGGGTTTCTGGGACCGGTGGGTGCCACAGGAGCTCGAGTACGTTCTGGATAATGATGACCCTGTTATAATTTGTAACTTAATAGTGTGTATCATGAAGTACTGTAATGTAATACTAATGTGGTTCTGTCATCACTGAATAAACCACTTTGGAAAAGAAAAAAAAGGGAGAAGACAAAAAAAGAGGCCCAAGTGGTGCTATGGTTTAAAAAAAGGTTAACACTACTGAATCTATTGAACATATGACACAAATAATGTAAAAAGCTTTGCACTCTTCATTCTTTTGTATATAGTTTTTTTATTATCAATAAAGTTTATATTTGAAATTAAAAAAGCACAGACTTCAATGGTAGAGCAGGGCTTTGCTCAATCTTCCCAGGACTTAGGCCAAGGAATCTGCTCTCAGATCTATGCCAGCTTAGACAGAATGCTGGATCCCGTTCACTTGAATGGTGACTGAACGACTGCAAGGAGGACAGAAAAAAAGAGTTATGACCTTTATTTGTTTCCTTTAATGTTTGAAACATTTTAAAGTGCTTCAGTTTGTTTGATATTTTAAAATAAAATTGTAAAATAGTTTATTGTTTATTTTTGATAGTTTTAAAATATTCAAAGCATTGCCAGCTTTGGCAGATGGTAAAGCTAGATGGGGCCTGACCATTTGCCAAAGAGTTCCAGAGGAGATTCCGGGTCTTGTCCATCTGACCCAAATATATTGCTGCAGGCCCACGTGCCATACAGGTCCTCATTTCTCAGCTACAAGCTGGCTTCCACTGCGCAGACAGGCTAACCGGATCAAACTGGTTTGGTCATAGAGTCATACAGCACAGGAACAGGCCCTTCAACCCACCAAGTCTGAGCCGACCATCAACCACTCATTTACACCTATCCTGCGCTCATCCCATTTTATTCTCCCCACATTCCCAACAACTCCCCCCTCTCCAGATTCTACCACTCGCCTATACACTAGGAGCAATTTATAATGGCCAATTAACCTACCAAACCACAGATATTTGGGATGTAAAATCGGACCACCTGGAGGAAACCCACGCAGTCACAGGGAGAACATGCAAACTCTGCACAGTCAGCACCCAAGGTCAGGATTGGGTTCAGGGTAATGAAGGATACAAAGCCCACTCAGGAAAACCCAGGCTTTGAGACATGTCTTGGTCTTAACTGATACAAATTATGTATATTCTTCAAGCACATAATTTGTGCACCTAGAATCAAAGAAAAGCTTATGAAATAATTTTACGTTAGTGATATTCAGGTGGATTTATTTTGCCTGGGGTTGTAAAACAGAGGCAATTTTTCTAAAGTGCATTAGATCTAGTTTTTTGATTGTGGTTGTTATAACGGCTGTTAATGATTTGAATTTTCCAGAGCATTGTGATTACATTTGGTTTATGAAAATAAATTTTCTAAAGTTAAAGCAATATTTTAGGATCATATGGAAATGGCCTAAAGAATGATGATATAATTCTGTCAGAATTTGTACAGACATGTTATGTTGATTATTTATTCCTTGTGAATTTTCTTTAGTCCACATTGCTCTGAATTAAATTAGAACTATTGTTGTTATTTGCAACAGCTTGACCATTATGGAGGCCACAGATAAATTCTGTTTATAATAAATTTTGTGGTGATTTCAAATTCTGGATTCAACCCCGTTACAGCGTTTTTTAATATTAATTTTAATTTTATTTTCTACCAGAAAGAGGAAAGTGCAGGCTCACTTAAGGCCTGAGTAACTTCTGAAAGGGTACAGGGGGTATCAAGTGCATTTTATTGTTTGATGCTTTGTAATGCTTGCTTAACTTGCAATATTAAATTGAAATTAACTTTGATTAACATATTCATTGGTATGACTTTCTTTAGCAGCTGCTGCCTGGATTCACAAATTACTGGCATATTTGCAAAGTATAGGTCCTGCCCAGGCAGGGTTCTGTTACTGTGGACTGTTTGTAATCAGGACAATTTACAAGTCGGAAATGTGGCTGCAAGCTGAGCTCCCTGGTGGCAGAGAATGCCTGCAGCCCCGCAGCAGCTGGCAAATCCATCTTGCCGGTCTCCCAAATGCTCATTCATACGTATGGGCTGTACATTAGTTGGGCGTTTGTAACCTGTGGCGGAACTGTACAAGCTATTTTCTCTGGTTCTGCTGTTGAAGCAGCTTGTTATGATTTTGTTCCAGCTTGACACTGACTGCCAGCTAGCAGCAAGACCCACGCGAGGGTGGCAGTCAGCAGCATCAGATGGCTGTATAGGGATGGCAATCAGCTAGGAGTTCCAGTGAATGTACCCCTTCAACTAAGCCTATTAGTCATAATCACAAGAAACTCAGAGCAGCTAATATTTCACTGGCACTCAGAGGTGCGAATGCTGCAGCTAAACTGTGTGACCACATCACAGGATGTCTATTCTGTGGCACCAGAACTGTGCCTTCTGCAGATTGCTGATGTGTATCTTAGGGTTGGCCGTGTCTGTGGCTTCGACAGGAGGACTGCAGCTTTCTCTGTAGGTGCTAGCATTTGCAGAATGTTGAGAAAAAGAGCTTCGATGGTGAGAGGTGGAGGTGCTGGGGAAGCTGTTGCAGCAGAACTGGCTGGTCTGCTATTGATCATTTTGCAACAGGGTCATGAAATACCCACAGATGCAGTTATGGAAGGGGGTCATAAAGGCCCTCAGACTTATTCCAAGGATAGGGTATCAGTGCTGGAAAAGGTCTCATAACCTGACCAAGATAAAACCATGAGGTGCAGAGCAGCACTGTGGCGCAGCTGGTAGAGCCATTGCCACACAGCTCCAGTGACCCGAGTTAATCCTGACCTCTGGCGCTGTCTGTGTGGAGTTTGCACGTTCTCCCTGTGACCACATGGGTTCCTTCTGGGTGCTCTGGTTTCCTCCCATATCCCAAAAAATTGTGGTTTCACAGGTTAATTGTCCACTTTGAATTGCCCTTAGTGTAGGTGGGTAGTAGAATTGTTGGGAATATGGGAAGAATACAGGGAAAATTAGTGGCAATGGGGTTGCCGTGTGAGCCTGTATAGACTCGACTAGTTGAATGTTCTCCTTCTGTGTTATAGAATATCTGGAAATACACAGTTTTTTCTCATCTCACACTGTGTTTAAACCACTCTAATCATACCAACCGCTTTCCTTCTCCTTACGGTAAAAGCCCTCTCCTCATAACAGTTGCAGAATTTGCAGAATTTTGAAGAGAACTTCACCCCCATTATAACTAGAATTTGTATAAGAGCAGTGGACAGATCAAGCCTCCTTTACAGTTCAATTGTGACTGTCACAGGTTTATGGCAAAGACATTCTTTGGCATCCTAATTTTGCCAGAGGTATATAGGAGGGGCTATAACATCCAGCACATGTTGCTCCCGAGAAAACTGGAGTTAAGGCACATACTGTGCGCAGCTTCATAGGCTGTGACATCAGATGGCTGCAGTCAGACTGTATTCAGCCATTATAATGAGTACATCTGCTACTCCTGCAATCTCCCTGCATAATATAGTCCTGTATATCTTAACCCATATCATAATACATTATGTATTACTGGATCCTCATTAATCTCAAACTGTAATATGGTAGGAACGATGAGAAAAAGAGAAGTTTTAAGCCAGAATGGGAAGAACATTTTACACTCATCTGTAAAGATGCAAAGCATCAACTACAAAGCATCGCTCATTGACCGAAAAGCCAGCAGCTGGAGACAACAGTGGGAATAGAATCCCCTTGAACAGATTACACTTTAACCTAAGTATCCTCCTGAACCAGAACACAGGAAAGGCAACATAACCACACTAAAGTCATGTTCAAACAGCAGTGGATACTTAATTTCTGCATTCACTAACAGCAGTAGCTGTATTTGTTGTTTCATGAAATTTTGCTTATAGTAAACACCCACAACTTGATGCGTAGAAACAAACTTTTCTTTCTTCTCAGTGGGTGGCGAATCTCTGGAATTCTCTGCCCCCAAAGGTGGTCGAGGACAGATCATTAGGTATATTTAAGGTGGAGACAGATAAATATTTGAAAGATTGAGGGATTAAGGGTTATGGAGAATTGACACAGAAGAAGAGTTGAGGCCAGCAGAGATCAACCATCATCATATTGAATGGTGGGGCAGGTTTAAGAGGCCGAGTAGCCTACTCCTGCTCCTGTTTTTATGCATTCTTGTGTCCTTGAGAATTTTTTACGTAGAATATTGCAGGTCACTGCAATTTTAGATCCAACTAATACGAAATTTCAGCAACTACAAAAACTAATTTCCAAAAGACTTACAACCAAGACAGAGACTGGGAAGACTTCTAGATCTAGCAGTGAGTAGCATTGTTGCAGCAAGCATGGGTTCAGTATTTGTCTATAAATTTTATAAGGGGGATTGATAACAATAAAACTGCATGTATAATAGAAAATGAAAATCAAAAATACATCAGAGTTGGAAATCTGGAATAAAAACAGAAAATGCTGGAAACAGCAAATCAGGCAGCATCTGCAAAGAGAGAAGCAGTTAATGTTTTAGGTACAGCGCCCATTGTCAGAACAGGGAAAGAGAGAAAAACTAGTTAGTCTTCATTAGGAGAGAAGCTGGGGGAAGGGTTGGGTAGAGGAAAGGGAATATCTCTGACAGGGTGAGACCAAATGGGTAAATGGCTGCTTGTGACTGCCCCATTAGCCCATTTGGTCTCACCATGAGGGATATTCCCTTTGTTATTTATTAACATTAATTGTTTCTTTTTCCACAGATACTGTCTGACCTGCTGAATGTTTCCAGCATTTCCTCTTTTCTATCTGTGTATAATAGTTGTATGCGTCTTATGACTCACCAAATACTAAACAGGGTTTTAAGTCAATGATGCTTCATCAGAGTGATTAAAAACTTGGTCAAAAAGGCAAATTATCTGAAAGGAAGAAGGAGGGAAGATGAGGGAAGAAATTCCAGAGCCCAGGCCCAGCTGCAAGTGATGGAGTGATGAAGATCAGGCTGTAATCAAGGGCTCAGAAGGGAATAAACATAGATAATGTAGATGACTGGATTCAATTGTTGAGGTAAAGGCTGAAATCATGGAAGTATTTGGAAATATGAATGAGTACTTTAAAACTGGAAGGCAATGTAGGTGAACAAGCTTTAGGGTATTAAGAAGTGTGGCTTGACCTGTGTTAGAATGTAGGCCACAGAGTTTTAATGACCTAGTTTAATGGAGTGCAGAATGAGGGAAGCCAGCCAGGGGTACTTCGGGATTGTCAGGTTGGGGTGGCGCAGTGGCAACTAGTAGACCTTCTGCCTCACAGCTCATGGGACCTGGGCTTTATCCTCATCTCTGTGTGAAGTTTTCACATCTTCCCTATGACTGCATGGGTTTCCTCACATCCCAAAGACATGCAGGTTGGTAAGTTAATTGGCCACTGCGAATTGCCCCTAGTATGTAGGTGAGTGGCAGACTCTGGGGGGGAAGTTGATGGGAATATGAGGAGAATAAAATGGGGTTAATGAAAATGGGTGCTTGATGGTTGGTGAGGACTCGATGAGCTTAAGGGCCCATTTCCATGCTGGATAATCCGATGCCTCATGACTCAAGAGATAACAAAAGCAGGAATGAAGTTTTCAGAAGTATATGAACTGAGGGAGAGTTGAATTTGGGTGGGATTACAGAGACAATCTTACTGAAGGTAAGGATAGATGGCTCAAAAGTCACTTTGAAGTCCAATATGACATCGAGATTGTAAACAGTTTGATAATGGATAGTTGGCAGGTACTGGGATGGAATCAGCAGCCAGGGCAGAGAGTCTGTGCCTGGGACTGAAGAGATTTAGTTGGAGAAAACTTGTGCTCAGCCAGTACAGGATGTCAGACAAGTAGGCGCCCAGCACAGTCATGGTACCAGCACAGGTCTTACCAGTCTCACCAGCCTAGAGACACTGGAGACATCATGAGAGAGTTGGAAGTGAGACAAAACTGGGTGTTGTCAGTACAAATGGGGAGAATGCACTTGTGTTTCTGATTGATGTAGCCGAGGGGCAGCATACAGACGAGAAGGACAAGTGAGGCAGGGATCCCGCAGGATTAGCACCAGAAGTCATGGTGCAGCAGTGGAGTCAGAGGCCATTTCTGGAGATCCTTTAGCTACAGGCAGATGGATAAAAATGGAAGCAAGTGGTATGGCTCCACTGAGCTGATCTGATGGGAGAGGATGGTGCAGACGCGTTGTCAACGACTGTAGAGAGGTGGCAAAGCACAAGAAGGGTTGGACTGAGTTTGCCACAGTCACATTGGATTTAATTGGCAAGCTTGGTAGGAACTATTTCACAACCATAGAATCATACAGCACAGAAATAGGCCCTTTGGCCCACCCTATCCATGCTGACCATCAAGTATCCTGAGAAGATATCTCAACTGCTATGACTCAAGCCAGCAGTCCTGGGTAGGATAGTTTTGAAGACCAAGAATGTTGAAGGATTTTGGAGAGGAAGAGAAGTTGGAACTGGTCAAAGATAAAGACAGCAGAAGCAAAATTTGATTTTTTTTATTGAGAAGCGATGACAGAGGGTCAGCTATCACAGAGGCCAGGAAGGGAAGAGATTGGTCAGTCGGGCTAGGACGAAGAGAGCAGGAAGTCGGTAACAAGGACATGGAGAGCTGACACTGGACATGAGGGGTAAAAGGAGAGACCTCTAGGTCAGGAGGCGAGGCTATGGAGTTTGGCCTGGTGAGTTAGAAAATTAGAAGGTAGCAGCAGGGGCAGATTCCAATCAAAGTAACAAAAGCCCTTGAGTTCTTCACATTTTCCGTGGGATGAGAATACATGAGTTTGGGGGTGGGGGGAGGGTGGGGTGGGGGGGGGAAAGGATTTAAAAAGATTCTGAGCAATAGGAGTTATTTTTGCATTCCAGATTAATCTGGAATAGTGAGTTGTGGCAGATGACAGTAGCACATTGTACAGGTGTATGTGTTCTGCCAGATCTGCCATTTGCTGACCTCTTTTTGCTAGTGGCCAATGTGGAATCCGTAAGGTTGGAAGTGGGAAAGAGAACTGTGAGTGGAGAGAGCAGGAAGTGAACAGAGGCAGGTCTATTTGTAAACCAAAGAAACTGCAAATGCTGGAAATCTGTAATAAAAAAAACAAGTGCTGGACACACTCAGCAGGCCCAGCAACATCTGCAGAAAGAGAAACGGAGTTAACAGTTCAGTTCCGAGACCCTTCGTCACTTTAGGAAAACCACAAAGGCTTCAGACTAGGGTGGAGGAGATAATTGCAAGAATAATTCAAGAGTGAAGGGCTTTAGTTGTGAGGATAGACTGGAGGAACTGGGATTGTCTCTTTGGAACAGAGGAGGTTGAGAGAGAATCTAATGGAGGTATTTAAGATTACAGACATAAACCGTCCATATTAGAGGCAGGGTCAAGAACTAGACAGGGTCAAGAATTGACAAAAGAACAAAAGTGATGTGAGGAGCAACTTCCTTAAGCAGTGAGTGGTTAGGGTCTGGAATGCACTGCTAAGGTAGCAGTGGAGCAGATTCAACAGTATTATTCAAAAGAGAACTGGATAAGTACTTGACAAAAATTGAAAGGACTATGAGGAGGAGATCTGGGGAATGAGAACTCATTGGATTGGATTTACACGGACCTAGCATAGTCTCGATGGGCTGAATGGCCTCTTTTGTGATGTTACCTTCAAAACCATTCAACCCTTGGACCTGCAGCAATATTTAATGGGATTATGGCTGATCCAACATTACACGTGCACTTTCCCCATGAACCTTTATTCGCTTACTAACTAGAAATCTATCTCAGACCGCAGTCAGTGAGGATAGGCAGCAACACCTCCACCATGATTATCCTCAACACTGGTGCCCCTCAAGGCTGTGTCCTCAGCCCCCTACATTATTTCCTATACACTCATGACTGCGTGGCCAGATTCTGTTTTAACTCCATGTACAAATTTGCAGATGACACCACCGTAGTGGGCTGTATCTCAAATAACGATGAGTCGGACTACAGGAGGGAGATAGAGAACCTAGTGACATGGTGTCCTGACGGCAACCTTTCCATCAATGTCAGTAAAACAAAAGAGCTGGTCATTGACTTCAGGAAGAGGGTGGTGCTTACCCTCCTGTGTACATCAATGGTGCTGAGGTCAAGGGAGTTGAGAGCTTCATGTTGTTAGGAGAAAGTATCACCAATAGCCTGTCCTGGTCCAACCACGTAGATGCTATGGCCAAGAAAGCTCAGCAGCATCTCTACTTCCTCAGGAGGCTAAAGAAATTTGCCATGTCCCCTTTGACTCTCAACAATTTTTATATATCGCACCATAGAAAGCATCCTATCCACATGCATCACGGCTCGGTATGGCAACTGCTCTGCCCGGGACTGCAAGAAACTGCAGAGAGTTGTGGACACAGCTCAGCACATCACGGAAACCAGCCTCCCCTCTATGGACTCTGTCTGCACTTCTCGTTGCCTCAGGAAAGCAGCCAACATGATCAAAGATCTCACCTACCCTGGACATTCTCTCTTCTCCCCCCTCCCATTGGGCAGAAGATACAAAAGCCTGAAAACACATACCACCAGGCTCGAGGACAGCTTCTATCCTGTTGTTATAAGACTATTGAATGGTTCCCTAGTACAATAAGGATGGACTCTTGATCACACAATCTACCTCATATGGCCTTAAACCCTGTCATCTGCCTGCACTGCACTCCCTCCGAAACTGTAACACTTTATTCTGCATTCTGTTATTGTTTTCCCTTATACTATCTCAATGCACTGATGTGTTGAAATGATCTGTATGGATGGCATGCAAAACAAAGTTTTTCACTGTACCTCGGTACTTGTGACAATAATAAACCAACTTAATTTATCATTGAATGTACCCAAGAACTCTGCCCCACAGCTCTCTGTGCTGAGGAGTTACAAGGGCTCACAGGGCTCTGAGAGATGAAATACTTCCTCATCTCTGTCCTAAATGGCCCCCCTGCCCCCTTATACCGAGACCATGCCCTTTGGTCCTGGACCTTCCCATAAGAGGAAACATCATCTCAGCATTTACTCTGCCTAGGCCCTAGGAATTTTTTATGTTTAATAAGACCACCTCCCTTTCTTCCAAACCACAGTGCGTAAAGTCCAAAACAGCATAAACTTTCCTTATCCCTCTATACCCAGGTTTGTCCCAGTGAATTTTCCTTGAACTGCCAATGTATTTATAGCTTTCCTCAAATAGAGGAACCAAAACTGTTCATGGTACTCTAGATGTGGCCTCACTAGTGCCTTGCACAGTTGTAGTAAGACTTCCCTACCTTTCTACACCAGCCCCTTGAAATAAGTACCAACATTTCATTAACCTTTTCTTTGTGCTGGCTTTCTATGTTTTGTGTACAAACATCTTCAAACCATTTGTGCTGTGACATTATTCAGCTTCTAATGATATCCTGTTCTTTTGTTCTTCTTTCTGAAATGAACAACTTCCCACATTACACTCCATTTGCCAACTCTTTGCCCACTTACCTAAACTATGAGTATCTCTCTGTGAACTATTTGTATTCTCCTCACACCTTGCCTTCCCATCCATTTTTGTCTCATCCAGAAATACAGCTGACCATATATTTGCTTCCTTCCTCCAACTCACTAATATATATTGTAAACCACTGCGGTCCCAGCACTGATTCCTGTAAGACCCTAATGGTCACAAGTTGCCAACCTGAAAATCACCACCTTATGCCTATTGACTGCTTCCTACCTTTTAACCAATCATCCATCCCTGCCAATATATTATCTCCAATATCATGGGGTCTTGTGTCCTAACCTTTTGTGAACCACCTTCTTGAACATCTTCTAGGAAGTCCAATACATCTACTGGTTCCCCTCTATCCACTCTGCCTGAGACTTTCTCAAAAAAACTCCGACAAACACAATTTGCCCTTCATTGTGCAACACTGACTCTCCTTGATAATATTATGATTTTCCAGATTTGCTACTATTACATCCTTAATAATTGACTTGAATATTTTTACTAACAACAGAGGTTATTTAGGCTAATCAGTCTATGGTTCCCTGCCTTTTGTCAGGCTTTCTGCATCTGTGAAGTGTTTTGGAATGTCTGAGTAATGCGTTGGTGTACAACATAAAAGCAAGCTTATTTTTATGGATGTTTCTGCAAAAGTAACCACCTTTCATTCAATACAGCAACTACAGCAGGTACTCCTAGCGTGATCTGGACAATGCAGTCACCAGATGAGGTCTTCAAGATAGTATCTTGAAAAGTCACACATGACCCTTAGCTAACATTATCGGCTTTGTAAAAATAGAATGCTGGTTTGCAGGCGACAGGAAACTGTTAACCCACAACGATGCTATGAGCAATTGTTCTGCACTAGCTGGAGAGGTCAGTGTTTCAGAGTAACCATACATGACTAACTGGTCAGGACAGTGCAAAACTCTCCCAGCTTCACAGCAACCAAAATCTCCCAAATGAATCAGCTGAGCACCCTAACCTCTTCATATTTTGTGAACTGCACCTGTGAAATCGAAGGGAACAGAATCATACCCATTTCTTATAAATGTCATCAAATAATTGGTAAACAAATCTAATGACACCATCTGCAGAGAATCTGCTAAACTTTATGATAATTGGCACTGCTGTCTACATGACTTTGGCCTCCTTTTTATACATTTATATTTCCATTTTTGACTATTACTTTGTTGACAAGAACTAGAAAGATTTGCACTTTGGTGACTACGTGTACTGTTTTCTCCATGAGCTTTATGCGAAGAAGGTATTTCATTGCACTCTGGTGTGTATGACGATAAACTAAACTAACTAACCTGGAAGTAACTGTACAATATAAATAGTTGGCATATGTGTGAAGTAAAACCCTTTGCTGTTAAAGCTATTAAGTTTATGAGGAAGAACTTCTAGTCCAATGTTATCATTCCCTGCTTTGCCATGCATCAGCTGTGGAAAGAGCACTTCTTAGTTCACTGTCTCTAATTTTTACCCTTTCAGCAATGTTCTTTCTTCTTAGCTGCCACTGAACACTGAACTTTTCGAAATCATACTCCCATTTTAAAACAATTGATCTCAATCTCATAATTGCTAGAGCAGAATTTATATACTAAATGTGAAATGCAAAAGCAACTTCTTTTCCAGTCAAAAATGGAAATATAATTGCATAAAGGTAGGAGGAACTTGCTTCCAAGGGGCGTTGAGATACATGGCACAGATACCTTTTTGGACAAGCGAGATAAACATAAAGAAGTGATTGGGTGATAGAGGCTTATCCACATGCAGGTGAATGGGAAAGGGTAGGGGATAATTTGAGTGAAGCACACATGCCATTATGGGCTGCTTAGGTAGAACAGCCTGCCTCTATGCAGCATATTTTCTGTAATCAATCCAGGATTTGTGTTTATAGCTCATTGAAAAAGGGAAGTAAATGAAATGCTGTCTGGTGACTCCCACTCACGCCAACCCCCACACTAGTCAGTTAAAAGGACTCAACATGAAATGAGGCATATTATCTCCTTCTACTTGTTTGTGACAATATGACCAAAACAGAAGTAATTCATTCATTGTGTTAGACTTCAGTATAGTCCAACTGCTTGAAAGGCATTGGATGACTATCTTCCTTTCTAAGAAGGTATCTGTGCCATGTGTCTCAACTCTCCATGGTAGCAAGTTCCTCCAACCTTTATACATCTACATTTCCATTTTTGACTGGGATAGAGGCAGTGTAAAACTATTTTTAATTCGATGCTTGGTGCTATTGTTCTAAAGAGCACCAAGTGTGAGTGCTGAATGAATGTATCACAGGAGGTTCTAAGACTGATAGTAGAATTCATAGAATCACACAACACTGAAAAAGGCCCTTCAGCACACTCAGTCTACACCGAGCATCAGCCACCCATTGACACCAATCCCAGTTTATTCTCCCCGCATTCCCATTGACTCCCCCAAGATTCTACCACTGATTCGCACACTTAGAGTAATTTAACCCACCAATCCAGATGTCTTTGGGATGTGGGTGGAAACCAGAGCACCCGAAGAACACCCATGCAGTCACAGGGAGAAGGTGCAAACTCCACATAGACAACACCGGAGGTCGGGATTGAACCCAGGTCACTGGATCTGTGAGGCAGCGGCTCTACCAGCTGTGCCACAGTCCCAGCTCAGGGTCCTCCTTCATCACAGTCCTACCCCTGCTAGCTTTGACCTCAAACATTGGTAGGTAAAGCTAGGGCTTGTGGGGTCAGGAATGGGGGAGAGGGTGATCTTTAACTCCCAGAACACCAGCAATGAACAGGTTTAAATAGATCACCGGCTTCTGCTTTTATCACAGGCATCTGGAGACCTGCCTTTCAATGATCCACTGTATTTAAAGTCATGGACTCACACAGAGTAGCCCACCGAGTCAGCAAAATTAAACATCTGTTTATTCTATCGTCACTTTGGTATTTTATTGAGGCTGCATTCCTGATATCTTTTGCCGGACTTTATAGGATTGGGAAGCCATTGCCACAGGGAGGATGGCTGGATCCAGCCGGTGGGTGCTGGGTCACCTCTTCCTGAGCCCCCTGAGCTTGCTTTGCTTCCCACAATCCAGGTCGAGTGGCGGTCCTGGTGCAGGGTTTTGACCTGAAGCGTTGACCGTTCCTTCCCTCTCATAAAGGCTGCTCGACCCACTGAGTTCTTCCCAGCAGATTGTTCGTTGTTGCAGGAGGAATATTTGGGGTGGCTGGTGGGGTACCACAAGCATCAGTGCTTGGGGCTCCAGAAATTCACAATAAGTCAGTGATTCAGATGAGGGGACAAAGATTGACCACTACGTGAAACTGGCTGGGATTGCGAGTCGTGAGGAGGATGTAAAGAGGTGACAAGGCGACTTAGACAAGTTGAGGGAGTGAGCAAATACAATACAGTCCTGGTATAACATGGATGTTGCATCTGCTGTGATGTCATCCACTTTGGCACAAAGACAGGGTATTATTTAAATGATGATAGAAAAACATTGATGTACAAAGCGATCTGAGTGCCCTCGTAACCCAGTCCTGAAAGCAAACAGTCAGGTGCAACAAACAGTTAAATGATGTTTAGGCCTTCATATGTTTTGAGAAAAAAAAAGACCTCTTACCAAAATTGTACAGGGTCTTGTGGAGACCATTCCTGGACCTGGACCGGAGTCGGAATGGTCAGCGATGTTGGGGGCTGGGGTGGGAGGTGAGGGGTGGGATTGCCAGATAAATGATTGGATGATGGTGGGTGGGGTCCAACATGACTGGCTGCTGTTGGGAGGGGTCAGCGAGGTGATGGGGCTGGGGGTGCAGGGAAGTGGGATCAACCAAACAATCCTAGACAGGTGCAATCCTACGTCGGCAGTGAGAGGCTGTGGGACTCTACTTACAGGTGGAGCTGCTGATCTGATGATGTACACATTGTACTCCAGCACAATGGGCCAGGTAAGCGCAGAGCTAACTCAGGCCAAGCCAGGCATCAACTCTCCAGTGAGGCATTGCCCTGGTGTGCCACTCGCAGACTTCAAATGCACAAGGAATTTTTTTTACACAAATTATGTCAAAATGTGCACTGCAGGTCACGTGACATCATTGCACATGACCCATATAATAACGTCCAACCATGTACCTGAAGGTAAAATATTAGAAATGCTCATCGGGTTGGGTAGTGTCTGTTGTTTTGGGCAATTTCCAAACCCGAATCTAAGGAAGGATGTGCTGGCTCTGGAGAGGTCCAGAGGAGGTTCACAAGAATGATCCCAGGAATGGAAGGCTTAACGTATGAGGAGCGTTTGACATCCCTGGGCCTCAATGGAGTTCAGAAGGATGAGTGGGGATCGCATTGAAACCCACCGGATATTGAAAGGCCTGGATAGAGCGGACATGGAGAGGATGTTTCCAGTAGTGGGACAGTCTAGGACCAGAGGGCACAGCCTCAGAATAAAGGGCTGTCCCTTTAAAACTGAGATGAGGAGGGATTTCATCAGCCAGAGGGTGGCAGATCTGTGGAATTTGTTGCCACGGAGGGCTGTGAAGGACAAATCATTGAGTATATTTAAGGCAGAGATTGACAGGTTCTTGATTGGTAAGGGGGTTAAGGGTTACAGGGAGAAGGCGGGAGAATGGGATTGAAAAAAATAACCAGCCATGATTGAACAGTGGAGCAGATTCGATGGGCCAAATGGCCTAATTCTGCTCCTATATCTCACGTAACTTTGGTAACTGGCCTTTCATTAGGTCTCCCTCTCCCTCTCTCTCTCTCAGTCTCTTGCTTCAGTCCTGCACCCTAACTTATCCCTCCTTCCCCTTCTGTCTCCCAACCCTCTTTTTCCCTACTTTCTGTGTCTTTCTCCTCTCTCCTCCCTGGGCCTATCACCTCCCTCTCTCTTCCCACCTCCCCACTCTTCTCTCACACCGCTCACTTGGAAAACCGATGAGCAGAAACATAGGGATGCATTTTGAAATGCCTCGGTACATTCCAGAGTTCAGCTCCAATCTCACACTCGGCGTAGGGCGGACTCTGGAGCTCACTCCACTGACTGTGCCGCTGTGCTGTCCAAATAACACGCCAGTGTTTGAAGACAGCAGTCACAACTTCCACTGTGGTAGAGGCAGAACCCACTAAGGTATAAGTAAAGCAGTTTAAGCTCCATTTGAGGTTGCTCTTGGCTAAGGATTCGACTGTTGGAAGTGTCTTCCAGAGTATCGACAGCAATGAGGGAGACCATTGTTCAGTGTCTTTGATATTTGACAGGCAAAGTGAGGTTATTCCTTAGTCTCTTTCAAATGATATAGAACTTCTTATGCAAGCCTCACATGAGCCTTTCAGGGAGAGGGTTGAATTTCTGAGGTTAGGAGTGAAGTTCCTTACTGTAGAAATCGCAGACTATACCATGCTCTCTCAACCACAGTTATTAAGTGTGGTTGCAAGAGCGACCACAGACTAGGTAATCTCCTAGTCAATACCAATTCTCAAAATTGCCATTGGATGCTGTGGCATTGAATGTGGGGAAGGACTACAGTTTAGGGTTTTTCTGCCACTGGAGAGGGAAGGGCGGGGTCAGGCGAGAAAGCCCCTTAAATATTGTAAATACGGGATTGGGGTAGCCCCCAGGGAGCCACACGAGTGGCATCGGTGCTTTTTTTTTACATAAAGAGGTAACACTAATGATTGATCTGTACAAGAATGTAAAGGCTTGCACTGTTTTGTAACTGTATATAGTTTGTCTTTTATTTTGAATAAAGTTTATTTTGGAATTAAAAAAAGGTAAAATACTGGGAACCCCATCGGAAGTTGATGGGCATTTCCAGGTACTACTGGGACACAGTGCTAACTTGTCCCTGTGACTCCAAGCCCAAATGAAGGCAAGATTCAGACATGGATCACTTCTCTGCTCACGCCCTGACAAAGTGGACTCCTCAAGTAAACTTCAGGCCGACAACAACCAACCCTGAAATCTTGTCTTTTGTCGCCATCAACTGGCTTTCTGTACATCCTGCAACTATGCAGTTGGACAAAGGCTGTTGTGCCCCAGTGATATCCAGATTGTACAGAATGCAGAAGACAATCGTACAGTCAGCTTCTCCAGAGCAATGCAGGGCACTCGGTCAACGGTCCAGATCAAATTTCGGCAGAATCTCGGAGAGCCCATATTTCCATATTGTCTTATGATGTAAAAGAAGGCAATTTAGCTCACAGAACAATCCCAATTCCCTGTAATCTATTCTCCCCACATTCCCATCAAATCCCTCCGGAATCTTCTGACACACTAGGGGCAACTTTACAGTGCCCAATTTACCTACCAATCTGCATGCCTTTGAGATGTGAGAGGAAACCCATGCAAGCACAGAGAAAATGTACAAACTCTACACAGACAGCACCGGACATCAGGATTGAACCCAGGTCGCTGGAGCTGTGAGGCAACAGTTCTATCAATGCTGCCCGATGGCACTATCCTAGTAGTTATAATTACACTCTGGCAGAATGAGGGTACGACATACTGTATCAGGATGAATACATCATATCAGCTTTCTCGGTGAAGTTAAGGCTGGAATCTTATCAGTTTCTGTGGTAGAAAATCTTTCATTTGCTTAACACCACTCAAAATTCCAGAACTTCCCTTTACGGTGACTGAAACACTACCAATGTGTGCTTTCTGTTGCAGGAAATGCAGCAGCCAATGTGTGCACAGCAAGCTCCCACAAATACAGTGCGATAAAAAGCAGTTTTTGTAACACTGAATGAGTGATAAATATTGACCAGTTGTGTGGCGTATACAGTCATGAATCCCAGTAGGATCGTGTTTTGTGATTGAATAATTCTGTTTAATTATGCCTCTCCCTGTACAGGAACTTATCTGTGCTCATTGATATTCTGCAAGGCAGGGGTATACTTCAAATCCTGTCAACAGTGGAAATCAAGAGATTATGGTGTTAGAGTAGGAAAGTGGCACTGAAATTAAGAATCAGCCAGGATCTTACTGAATATCAAAGCAGAAGTGAGGGGCAGATGACCTGGTCCCACTTCTATTTCTTACGTGGACACATTTCAATAAAATGCAGATTCCCTGCTGAGCCGGCGACCGTGTTGTGCCAGTGATGTAACTAAAACCTGGGCCGGACGGGATATATTCAAGGTTATTACGGGAAGCAAGGGAAGAAATTGCTCCACCTTTGGTGATGATCTTTGCATCCTCACTGGCCACAGGAGTAATGCCAGATGATTGGATGGTGGCAAATGTTGTTCCTTTGTCTAAGAAAGGGAGTGGGAATAAACCTGGGAATTACAGACCAGTGATTCTTACTTCAGTCGTGGGCAAATTACTGGAGAAAATTCTTAGAGACAGGATTTATGGGCATTTGGAGAAGCATAGTCCGATTAGGGACAGTCAGCATGGCTTTGTGAGGAGCAGGTCGTGCCTCACGAGCCTGATTGAATTCTTTGAGGATGTGACAAAGCACATTGATGAAGGTAGAGCAGTGGATGTGGTGTACATGGATTTTAGTAAGGCATTTGATAAGGTTCCTCATGGAAGGCTTATTCAGTAAGTCAGGAGGCATGGGATCCAGGGATACTTGGCTGTGTGGATTCAGACTTGGCTCACCCATAGAAGACAGAGGGTGGCGGTAGGTGGAGCGTATTCTACCTGGAGGTCGGTGACCAGTGGTGTTCTGCAGGGATCTGTTCTGGGACCCCTGCTCTTTGTGATTTTTATAAATGACTTGGATGAGGATGTGGAAGGGTGGGTTAGTAAATTTGCTGATGATACAAAGGTTGGTGGTGTTGTGGATAGTGTAGAAGGTTGCTGTAGATTACAACAGGACATTGATAGGATGCAGAGCTGTGCTGAGAAGTGGCAGATGGAGTTCAATCCACATAAGTGTAAAGTGATACACTTTGGGAGATCAAATTTGAAGGCAGAATACAAGGTTAATGGCAGGACTCTTAGCAGTGGAGGGACAGAGAGATCTTGGGGTCCACGTTCATAGATCCCTCAAGGTTACCATACAGGTCGATAGGGTTGTTAAGAAGGCTTATGGTGTATTGGCCATCATTAGTTGGGGCATTGAGTTCAAGAGCCGCGAGGTGATGTTGCAGCTCTATAGAACTCTGGTCAGACCACACTTGGAGTATTGTATCCAGTTCTGGTCACCTCATTATAGGAAGGATGTGGAAGATTTAGAGAGGGTGCAGAGGTGACTTACTAGGATGTTGCCTGGATTGGAGAGCATGTCTTATGAGGATAGGTTGAATGAGCTAGGGTTTTTCTCTTTGGAGCGAAAGGGGATGAAGGGTGACTTGATAGAGGTGCACAAGAGACATAGATAAGAGGCATTTGATAAGAGCCATAGATCAAGTGGACAGTCAGAGACTTCTTCCCAGGGCAACAATGGCTAACACAAGGGGACATAATTTTAAGGTGACTGGAGGAAGATATAAGGGGGATGTCAGGGGTAAGTTCTTTACATAGAGATTGGTGGGTGTGTGGAATGCACTGCCGGCAGAGGTTGTGGGGGCAGATACATTAGGGACATTTAAGAGACTCTTAGATAGCCACATGAATGATAAAGAAATCGGGAGCTATGTAGGAGGGAAGGGTTAGATAGATCTTAGAGCAGGGTAAAATGTCGGCACAACATTGTGGGCCAAAGGTCCTGTACTGTGCTGTAGTGTTCTACTTTCTATGTTCTAAAACCTGGGTCTACTGCCACTTAGTGACTTACACCTTTCTAATGGATCCCTGCTCAGGCTTGTGATAATAGTTACCCAAGCAGCTATAAATTCAATGCAACAATTTAAATGATTTACAGTATCACCCTCATTTTGTGTTGACAACAACAAGGTTCAAGAAATCACTTGCCTTAACCTGAGGAAAGTGGGTCAGTAACCAACAGGGACATTAGCAGCTTTCATCACAATATTTTGTTCAACTGCTAATTGGAATTTCCCACTGTAATGTAATTTCCTTCTCCTCCACTCATTATTTTTAGGTCACCCTAATTTAAACATATATAATATTCTTCATCAGAAAGTGGAGAGAGCTTGTGTTTGTACATTAGGAATTCAACACCAGATAAGTTTGATTAAATGAATTTAAAAATCTTAGAATTCCTGAACCTTTCAATGCAATTAATAAGTACTGCAGAAAAAGAAATTTGATGTTACTCTACCTCTACTCATTTACCTGCCATTAGGATTCCACCCAGCTACTGCATTACATAATGAGAGAGAGAGAGTGAGAGAGCAAGAGAGCAAGACAGAGAGATAAATGTTGCAAAATGCAGGTCAGTCATTGCAGAGAAATGAAACCAAGATGAGAATATTGGAAATGCCCAGCACGCCAGTGAGTGTCTGTGGAGAGAAAAGCTGCGAATATCAGATGGATAACCTTATAGCAGAACTCATCAGTTCTGATGTATGAACAGAAAAAGCAAGTTAACTCAAATCGTTGAATTCCATGCTGAATCCTAAAGGTAGCAACATGCCCAGACAGAACTTCCTGCTCAAGCTTACATTGAGTTTCTTTATAACAGGGCAGCAGACCACAACCAGATAGATCATTATGGGGGTAGGACAGGAACAGGGAATTAAAGTGACAGATAAGTGTAAATTCAGGGTTTCCCCTCTAGACTGAGGAAGAGCTTTTCAAAGTGGGACCCAATCTGCATTTGATTTCTCCAATATCGAGACCACCACAGCGGGAGCACACAATAGAATGCACTAGCCTGAAAGTGCTTATGCTATAGTCCCCTCTCTTTTGAGGGAACCAAAGGCATTGGTATTGGGTTACCGTGAAGGTTTGGAGGTAATTTCTGACTGTTGGCACAGGAAGTAGACTCACTGCTGCCCTGTCCATAGCTGGGCTCATGTCTTTGCACAGGAAGGCTAACCATTAACGACTTGGGAGTTGACAAGCCCATTGTTTATTGGAGAGTGATTCTGGGCAGGAACAGACATGGAGGTAGGGGAAAGCAGTAGGTGGGAACTGACTATCATCATTGCAATGACTCTTATCAAATGACCAGCATTAAGTTCTCCTACTACCCATAAAGAGGAAGAAAAACACAAGAGGAAGAAAAATACAAAGATGCAATGAATTCTACTTGGAAACTCTCAATTTTGACTTTATGCATACAACTGGATTCTTATTAAGTGTCAGTCCTTAATTCTCTTCAATTACAACTATAAACTGCTGGTGCTACTGTTCTCCAAAGTTAATGAGACAAGAAGGGAAGATAAAGGAAATGGGTAATAAGTCTGTATTTGGAATGGATCAGTACAAACATGTGGATGCATTTATGCCAATGTAGTTCAGCCTGGGCTCTGATCATCTTTGACCAAGTCCATACAACCACCCAAACGAAAAACACCTACCGGCATCTTCCACTTTTCAGTTTAGGTGCCTATTCAGTGAAGAGGTTATGGTGAACAATCCACTCATCCAAATTCCCATGCCATACAGACACAAGCACACACTCAATAATAAGACTGACTTCAGAATAGTTTAATAACATTTAATGCAACAAAAACAAAATATCAGCCTGCACTGTACAGGACTTAATCCTCACATTGGTATTGTTAGTTCTAAGGTCAACAGGAGCAACATGTGGTCCATTACATGACTTGAATTAAAAGGTACAGGATTAAATGATGCTTGGTAGGAGCTCAGACACCCTTCAGCAAGTCCATGGTTGGAGGGTCCTCCTTCCAATGGGGAGGCCACGAGGCCTGGAGACTTGGTCGCTCCTTCACTCTGGTATAATACTCCAACAGCCTGGGGTATTTATCAATTGACAGTCTAAATTTAAAGGAAACATTTTGAAATTAATTAGGACTATGGCAGGGTTACTCATCTCCTCCCCCACACAATTATTTACACCCTTCCCACAATTTGAGCCCATGTTCAAGCCACCTTGGGACAGCCATTGTGGACCAAGTCAAGTCTGCTTTGAGAAAGACTTATAGATCATATTACCATCTGACTGTAGAACTTTACTATCCACTATCATTGGGAATGGGAGGAAGTCACAGGTAGATCAAATATGCTGGTTAGTCAAGAGTTAAATCATGCTTTGTCATATTCTACAACTTTTAGCATTACAAGTTGAAGGAAGTGAAATGGTATTCTGTAATATTCAAAGGGTTAGCAATTAGCACTAGCCAGCAGGTTTGACCAAGACCAGCAAGATGCAAAAGTAGGGCAGGATTGGGCACTCGCTTAGCTCAGCTCCAGTGTAGGCTTGGATGTGCTGGCAATGGAGTGTCAGTTGAAGTGCTAGGGAGCCAAGGTTTTATTTGTACAAGGACCAAGCACAAAATTCAGGGTGATATTACACAGAACACCAGAGGGAGAGTTGTACTGTTTGAGGAACAATTGCCAAGGCAAAACATTAAATAACTTTCAGATACAAAATGATTTCATGGCACTAGGGCAGTTGCCTCTGGTATTTTGGTGATTTTTCACCCTAACCTAAAACAGTGAGATTATGGATTGCAACTGTGAAGAAAACAGAGCAGCCAATGTTTGGTAGACAGTGAAAGACACTATTGCCCCAACAGGAGATGGCTGTTCTGGTAAAACATCTCAATTGATTCCATTTTCTCATTTGTAGAAACCACTCACCCAAAGCGAACAGCACAGGCCAACTGTGGAAGCAGCATTACATCTGCCATTGTAAAGTTCTTCCCTGCAATGTGGGAATCTGAAGGCAACTAGAAGAGAAAGTAAATTCAGTGTGCAATTGATCAAAGATACACTTTCACAGGTACATTAAAAATAGAGAAAAACTATAAAACCTGCTTCAAGACCACTATCATCCTGGTACTCAAGAAAAGCAAGGTAACATGCCTTCATGACTACCAACTGGCAGCTCTGACATCCACCATCATGAAGTGCTTTGAGAGACTGGTCATGGCATGTATTAACTCCAGCCTCCCAGACAACCTCAACCCACTGCAATTCACCTACCATTGAAATAGGTCAACAGCAGATGCCATCTCCCAGGCCCTACATTCATCTCTGGAGCATCTGGACAGTAAAAATACCTACATTCGACTATTGTTTATTGACTGCAGCTCAACCTTCAATACAATAATTCCAAGCAAACTCATCACCAAACTGAGATCTGGGACTCAACACCTCTCTCTGCAACTGGATCCATGACTTCCTGACCAACAGACCACAAATCAGCAAGGACAGGCAGCAACACCTCTGGCACGATTATCCTCAACACTGGTGCCCCACAAGGCTGCATCCTCAGCCCTCTACTCCCTATACACTCACGACTGCATGGCCACATTCTGCTCCAACTCCATCTACAAGTTTACAGACGATACCCCTGTAGTGAGCCCCATCTGAAATAACATCTCAGGAGGTGGGGAGCTTAGTGACATGGTGTCATGACAACAACTTTTCCCTCAATATCAGCAAAATAAGAGCTAACTTTGGGGGCAGGGGGGGTGGGGGCAGTGGTGTTGGGGAAGCGGTGGCAGTGCACATGCACCTGTCTACATCAACAGGGCTGAGGTTGAGAGCTTCAAATTCCTTGAGTGAATAGCCTGTCCTGGCCCAACCATGTAGATGCCACTGCCTCTATTCCTCAGGAGGCTAAAGAAATCTAGCATGTCCCCATCAACCCTCAATTTAAAAATAAATTGATGCACCATAGAAAGCATCCCATCTGGATGCATCACAGCTTGGTATGGCCACTGCTCTGCCCATTACTGCAAGAAACTGCAGAGTTGTGGACACAGCTCAGCACATAATGGAAACCAGCCTCCCCTCCATGGATTCTGTCTACACTTTGCTGCCTCAGTAAAGCAGCCAACATAATCAAAGACCCCTCCCACCCCAGACATTCTCTCTTCTCCCATCAGGCAGAAGGTACAAATCTGAAGGCACATACCACCAGGCTCAAGAACAGCTTCTACCCCACTGTTGAGACTATTGAATGGTCCTGTAGTAAGAAACTCTTGACCTCAATTTACATTGTTATAACTTGCACCTTATTGTCTACTTGCCCTTTAACTGACTTTTCTGCATTGTTATTGTTTTGCCTTGACACACTGTTTAATTAATTGAACTGTATGAATGGTATGCAAGACAAGTTTTTCCCCACTGTACCTCAGTACATGTGACAATAATAAACCAATTCACCATGTCCTCACTTGCAGAAAGAATTCAAATGGTAATCACAGAACTTAATTATCTGTACAAGAATGCACACAAAACCGAAACAGAAGAGGCTAGGTGCCTTAAAGGAATGTGACCTTAATTTGTCAAAAATAAAGCTTCATATTCCAGTAGCTGACAGTTCATTCAAGAGCACCTGTTCCTTGCAAAGCCAAGCTATGAGCTGAAAGAGCCATTTAGACAAAGGATGAGTGTAACCAAACCAGAGAATGGTGCATGTTAGTTGGAATGTGACTACTTTCTCCAAATCCTTCTGCAACTCAGTGTTTCACCAAATCTGAATTCAGGCCCAAAAGTTGCAAAGTGTTGATGCTCAAGTTGTTGCTAAAGTGAAACCTACCTCAAAACTTTCAAACTACTGATAAACCCAGAACATTTCCCATCAAGACAGCTTTGGGGTGACAAGTCAGAACATAGAATAGATCTCATGACAACATCCCCTTGGACAGTAATTCACTAACACTAATAAGAAAATATCCATATAGCAAACAGACAGGATGAAGATGCTGCAACTGGGGGGGGGGGGGGGGGGGGGGGGGGGGGGGGGGGCAAGGGGCACCAATCAAATTGTTAAAAGGTATGAATTTTCTTTAAAAATGTAGTTTTGGGCAAATCTTGGCAACTTGTAACAGTGAGCAGGCAGGAGTCATCACCTGTACATATGGGAAACTGACTGTAGGGCAAGTGACATTTGGGGCCATCTGGAATTGAATACTACTTGTACGATTTCTCTTTTAAAAGGATAAAAAAAAAGTACATCAAAAGGGAACAGCAGGTTAATATTTGTAACTACACAGCAATTAAAGAACATTGGATGTTATTGTATGAGCCTTAACCAGTTTTACTCATTTTGACAAGTTTAGGTCACATTCAGAAGTGAGAGGAGAGGGTCACCCACCCTCAGTGTCAGAAATAATCAAATTAATTTTACACCAAGAAATGTAGTTCATCCAAACCCCAGATGGCTACAACTGAGACTTGGTCATTGGCAATGCAAGTCAGCACTCCAGTTTAACAGCCAACACACTTTCTTGGTCAATTTGCAACCATGTTTGATGGCAAAGAACAAATCTAAATGTTGTCATCCTGAAGCAAAGCATTAATTTAATGCTGGGGGGGGGGGGGGGGGTGGTGGTAGTGGTGGGGAAGGGGAACATTACAATAATCTCAGACTAGGTAACAGTTTCTCTCCACCAATGCTGCTCAGCATGGGGCATGTCCACATTTTGTTTTTAATTTGGTTTTTGAAATGCTGGTCTGCCAAAGTAACTACAATGATTTTGACCAGAGACTCTGATACCTTCTACAATGGAGGTCCCATAATCTCAATGAGATGACTAAAGCACAACCAATGTAAAAAGTACTATTTCCTTCTGTGGCCAACAAAAGCAGACAACTAGGCTGCATTTAAAACACATTCAGTACTAGTAATGGAATAACCTCATCACAATAACCAGTGATGTACACCAGTACATAATGGAATCAAACAATATGTTACTCACAGCTACAGTAGAACATATGGGATATTTGGAAGGCAAGCATGTCCTTACACCAGTTTATTCTGCATGTACCATTTAGAGCTGTTTGCCTTTTCACTTTGGGCTGTAAAACCATTGCAGATTTAATCAGTTTGAACAGACAAGCAGAGGGAGCCAAGTTAGCCAAATTCAAACAGCAGATGCAACTTAAAATGGAATATGGAGCCCATGACCAGATATGAATGGCAGAGCAGGCTCAATGGGCCACATGGCCCATTCCTGATGTTCTTATGAAAGCAAATTTACTGGCCCTCAGGTCAAATCCAGGTAAAAATGGATAAATAAACCTGTAGCAACACTAGTCTGTTTTGATCTAGCAGGCAATTTACTCCTCTGGACAGTTTCTTCATAAATGCCCCTTTACCTTCTCAAAGTATCCTTCCCACAGCTTCAGCTCGGCATTCAGTGCCTTTTTGTTCCTCTCCAGAGCAGAATCATGGCGCTCATTTTCTGGAACCTTCCAGAAGTAATAGACTATGGCCACTGTAAAGAAATAGGAATGATTAATTTTCATTCTACACTTGAATATGGAAGCTATCTACCAACAAGAAAAATAATGCTTAACATGGCTTGAAATGCTAATTAAAATGAACAAAGTGTAGAGAAACAAATTGTTGACCTTTGTTCAGTGAATCCCCTGGCATCCAGCAACTGAGGGTTGCAAAGAGGTTCAGTGGGGGCAGGGAGTGGGATGTGGGGGCAGTGGTGTTGGGCAGCAAAGAGTTGCTATTGCTATGTTTTTATGGCTATAGTGTCTGGCATTATTGTGCTCAAGACTAGGTGAGATGCACTTAACAACTGTAATCTGGACAAAGTGGGAGCGGGAACTGAAGTGGGACACCAAGAACTGGAGGCATTGTAAACAAATTTGCAAGAACAGGATGATTGAAATGGAAAGTGATCCACTAACAGCATGTGTCTGGAGATACAGCTTCTACCCCACTGTGATAAGACTATTGAATGGTTCCCTTATACAATGAGATGGACTATGACCTCACGATCTACCTTGTTGTGACCTTACTGCACTCTCTGTAGCTGTGACACTTTACTCTGTACTTTTTTTATATATCCGTACTACATCAATGCACTCTGTACTAACTCAATGCAACTGCACTGTGTAATGAATTGACCTGTACAGTTTGTAAGAATTTTTTTACTGTACCTCAGTACAAGTGACAATAATAAATCAATACATTTTTGAAGGATACACAAATGGGAATGTGGAATGTTGGCTGATTTGCTTTATAAACATTAAAAGCAGCACCTCAATGATCTACAGAAAATGCGTCATTGGGTTTTAGTGGGGAAAAGCAGCACAGAAATGAAGTGGATATTTGAATGGCAAACCCATAAAAACCATATAGAGGGAGAATGATAAAGGAAGGAAATTGAAGGCTGGTGACCATTGGGAATAATGCAAGCATGAAAGGCTGGAGGTGAGGTTTAAGATGTTATCACATGCATTTGAGTTCTGGCTGTAGTTGGAACATTTTATCCATGGAGGCAGCACCAGAAGGCTCTGATGGAAAACTTCCTCTGGTGAATGGGTCAATCAGCAGGTCAGATTTGAAGACACTAGCAAAAGGGGGTGGGGTCACACACAAGGGATGAAACTCTCCCAACCATTCAAGTTGGGGTATAGAACAATACCAAAAAGGTGGAAGCCAATTCCAGGCACTTTTAAATAACTCAGGACAAGATACAAATAATTATGAACAAAATGAACAGGGCTGTGGGATGAAGTATCACACAAAATGCTGGAGGAACTCAGTGGGTCAGGCAGCATCTATGGAGAGAAATAGACAGTCAACATTTTGGGTTGAGACCCTTCATCTGGACTTGTCAATGTGTTTTGTGTTGCTCCAGATTCCAGTATCTGCAGTCTCTTGTCTCCCCTGTGGGATAAAGTATGACTGTTCTCTCAGAGCAACCACAAGAGAGATGAGCTAAATGGAAGCAGTCTCTAGAGTGGGGCTTCCATTTACTAGCAAGGATGTTAAAGCAAGAGTAAGAGGTACAATGCAGATTCCTCAAGAGGGGATTGCTAAAGGGGCATTCCAAAAAAAAGTCTTAAACAATGAGTCTTAAAATACAGGTCAGGAGGTATTCAAAATTATGACAGGTCTGAACCAAATGGTTTGGAGTAGAGTGAAGAAACAAGATTGAATGCAAGGTGGCAAGACAGAGCAAGAAGAGATAGTAGCCAAGGAAATGTTTGCCTCAAGTAGGTATTGATGTCAGGGTGCCAACTGAAATCATTCGATTCAAATCTGCTGCACTGATTTGCATGTATTGAAAACTATGGTATTAAGGGACAATGGCAGCTTGATACATTATTGCATGAAGTTTAAAGACAGCACTGCATGTTGTATTCTTCAACCACCCACCCCAGCCTTGCCCCTCAGGCTTGAAATTAGGTGCAGTGATACAACTGGCTTGGATGGGCACATTAGAGTACAAGAGTTTTAAAATTCAATGTTGCAATAAGTTGGAAATCCAATTAAACAAGTTCTGCAGGTACAAGATTTCAAGTCAGACCAAACTGGGCAGTCACCTTTAACACAGTATGTTCAGCACAGTAGGAAGGATGCAATTAAGTTAGAGGGAGCAGAAAAGAATCAAGGATGTTGCTGGGACTGGCAGGCTTCAGTAATGACAAAGGACAGGGACTTTTCTCCCTGAAGCAAAGGAGACCGAGGTTTCGAAAACCACAAGGGACATCGATAAGTTGGATAATCAGTCTTTATCAACCCCCCCCCCCCCCACCCCACCCAAGCATAGGGGAGTCTAAAACTGGAGGCATAGGTTTAAGGTGATAGGGGAAGGATTTAAAAGGGGGACACAAGAGACCAGTTTTATCCCCAACAAAGTGCATGGTGGGTAAATGGAATGAGCTGCCAGACCAAGTGGCAGAAGCAGATACAATCACAATAGTTAAAAGACATTTGGATGGGTTCATGAATAGGGAAGGTTTAGAGGATGTGGGCCAAATGGAATTGGTTGAGGAATGCACCTTGTTCAGCATGGACAAGTTGGGCTGAAGAACTCACTTCTGTACTATAACTATGACAATACACTTTAAGTGAGAAAGTACAATTTTTAAACGCAAGGGGAACAGAGTCAATGCAAAGAAATTGACCAAGTTAAATGTACAGGATACTACTAAACTTCAGGTTTCCATTTACAAAGACAAGATGGTAAACAATTAAGCCTCCAGGCCTCTGTTGGAATACTGTAGAATTCACAGCAACAACCTTTTGGAAACATGCCAGAGACTGGAGAGAGTTAGGAGGTTGAAATCAGAGATGAGGGATTCCAGTTAAGGGGATCAATTGGAGGTGAAGTTGTTCTGAGAGCAGAGGTTGAGAGATACAATCCAGTTACTCAAAACTGATTAAATATGGCATAAGAAGAAAATTTCTTCTGATGTGGACTGGTAACCAAGGAAAATTAATCTCCTTTTACAGCAACAATCTGGAATACACCATCCATAGAGGATGCAGGAATTAGTTTCCATAAGAACTTAAGATTGTTAGACATTTACATGGAGGACAACTTGCAGCACTGTTGGGAAAGCCTGGTGTGCAGGGGCTAAAGCAGCCAATACCCAGACTGGCAAAACAATGGAATCCAAGTGTAGAGGACTCTCATGAGATTTATGCCATCAGGTGATTTTCTGGTGATGCAAATCCATGAACAACTCCATAACAAACTGGCTGGACTTGGAGGATCAGCTGTCAGACTGTACTCTTAGCAGGTTGCAAAAAAAAAAAAACGCAACACAAGCCTAGATGACAGCACTTTCAACAATAGTGGATGGAGTGACTCACCACACCCATCGTATGGGGATTTTGTTCCCCACAAAGGAAATCTTCTGCACTGGATGGCATCTCTGCCAATGCCAACTAGGAGATGTAGAACAAGGAAGCACATACAAGCTGAGTGCTTCAGCAGCAGAATGTATTCTTCAAAATGAAATCTTTTGCCCAGTATCCCTCACTGAGGAAAACAGGGGAAAAACAGTCAAAGGACAGACATACCAACCAAAAATGAAACTACATCCATGCAAACAAGTGGAAACTTTATGCTTTTACAGATTCAATAAAAGTTCCAGTCATCATTTTCAACCAGAAATGCTGAGTGAATGAATCAGTCATCTTCAGAAGTTTGTCATAGAAGCAATTTTGGATTTAGTTTTGGGGAATGAAACTGGGCTCTGGAAGTGGGAACACATTGTGGTAGTGATCAAAATTCAGTTGGATTAATAATAGTTATCATGAAGGACCAAAGCAAGTTCCAAAGCACAGCAAGATCAATTTTATAAACAAATCATTTAGCAAAATATTCAACTCAGCTGTCCAAAGGCAAATCAGCCCAAGGAGAAAATTGAAGATGAACATATTCCCCAAAGAGCAAACAGGGCAAGACCATCAAACCAGGAGCTTCCCAAGGTGCATCGAGGGCAAGACAACCAAAAAGAGATTTACTTCAGACAAAAAAAAAACAACTTAATATAGCAGAAAGCCTAGAAAAAAAGTCTGCAGAGGTGACAAGCCACAAAAAATAGTATGAAAAGATGCCAATAGGTTAAGGAAGAAAATTCAAAAGCTTTTAGGATAAAGAAAATTTGAGTTGCAGAGAAGGGGGAGTGGTGGACAGGACCAAGGGGACATCTGTGTTAGGACTGAAGTGGCACTAGTGGTGGCAGCTGTGGAGTGGTTAAGTCTTGTAAATCTGCTCTGCTCAAGATGAATGAGAGCAGGAGAGAAGAAACGCAGGGAACTGCAAGGTCTAGCAACTGCCTGTATAAATACAAAGTCAAATATAGGAAACACTCTGGTCAGGCAGCATCTGTGGAGATAGAAAAACAGAGCTAATGTTAAAAGATCAATGCCCATTCATTCATCAGCCCAAAACATTAGCTGTTGCTCTCTCCACATATCTGACTAGAAAGTATTTCCAATGTCATTTCATTCAAGGGAAGGACATATTGGGACCCACAATTGCAATTGTGTTAAGCAGAGGACGGGGCAATGATCTCAATCATAAATATTGAGCTGGGGTGGGGTGGGGGGGGGGGGTGGTTGGTGGTGAGGGGGGAGAAGAAAGTCATGGAGAAAGAAGAATGGAGGTTCATGCTTTTGCGGTAACAAGTGAAGGCATTAAAGGATCTAACGTCTTTGGAATTGGTAAAAATCACCAGGACCAAATGAAACTTTATTCATTTTGGGTGGGGGGGGGGGGGGGGGGGGGGGGAGAGAAGAGGCGCCAGGGGAAGGGCGATCAGGTGGTCACTGGCAAAGCCACCATTAATTACCCATCCATAATTGCTCTCAGGATGACAAGCCTCCTTGTTGAACTGGTGCAGTTCTTCCAGTGGAGGTCACTCCAGGATTTAGACCAAATAACCAGAGTGTCAATCACATGGGCTGCATTGCCCTAGATGGTGTTGGCACTGCACCGAGCTAGGCAAAAAGAGAATATTTCTGAAGCTGTGGTATCAGAAGGCAAGTCATCTGTTACAGGATACCCAGCCTTTGACTTGTTCTTTTAGAGACAGTATTTGTGGCTTGTCCAGGAATCAATCCAATGAATCTTAAAAGACATACATGCTATAGAGGTAGGGAACCCAGGTCTATACAAATTGCAGGTACAGCCGCCAAGCTCTATACAATTGGGGCAAGGCATCTTTATTCTTGTACCCAAATCCTCCTGTAATAAGGAGGAAACATGATTTGTCATCTTAACTGTAGCTGAATTTGTAAATCAATGGATTCGTGTTCATTCACTCCCAGTCTTTTGGGAATACTGCCTTCCCATTTTCCCTTATGATATTCCCCATGTCTTCACCTATTTCTTTGAAGCCCCCCACTCCCCAGCCAACTAGCTTTGTATTGTGGATGTTGTGGCAAAACAAGGGTTAAGATAGTGTGCAGGCAGAGATTGTTTGCAGACAGTCTGCAATCACCTATGCTGAGCAGAGTCCTTGAGACACAGCTCCTCTTTGGACAGCATGGGAGCCAAGGTCACCAGACATGCCAAGACAAGATAAGGATGCAAATAAATGATTACAAGGCACACACTAACTATTGGATAATTACTTCACTGACTCAAAAGGTATTATTGGCCATTAACATGTAGTTTCTATTGGTCATTAACAGCTATATTAATGCAACATGATTGGCATTTTATGTATACAAATGAGGGATTCTAAAGGTGCCCAAAGATTTTAAATTGGTCAATATCCATTTTAAAAAAAGACAACTTTGTTGAAACTTTAAAATAGTTTAGTAACAGAGGCCAGACTGCTCTCCTTGTGCACAAGTAAATAAAATGTGATTGAGAAATGAGTACAAGTTGTCAGAGTCTAGTTAATCCGTGACCACAGCAACATTAACAAATTTACCTTTATTCTACAGTCCACTCACAATGTGGACTTTGGAACAGCTGGGCCCCCAGCACCAATCCCTGTGGTAGCCCATTGCTTAGAGCCTCCCCACCCAAAGAGGCACATTTATTCCTGTTTACTCAGTTAACTAATTCTCAACAGCACATTACACCTAGTACTGCCTACACTAAATTTTGTCCAACAGCCATTGTGCGGCACCTTAAAGGCCTCCTAGACATTAAAAGACACTACAGACAATTCACCTTTACCCATTCTGCTAATTAAAAACTCAGTTCCAACAGTTAGAGAGTCCTTTGGCACTCTATCATACTGACCATCTGCATCCAATTTCCATCCCCCACTGTATCCCTTACAGACTCCACCCCAGATTTTCCTGCCACCCACCTACACCTGGAATAGGTTACAGTGGCCAATTCACCTACTAACCAGCAGGTCATTGGCATCTGGGAGGAAACAAGACATCCAGGGGAGAACATGCAAACTCCAGAGACAGCAACCAAGATCAGAGCTGGACTTGGGTCTCTGGAGCTGTAACACAGCTACACTAACCACTGCACCACCCAACACATTTTCTTTTCTTAAATCCATACTGTCTCCATCCAATTCTATATTGTGCCTCATCATTTCTTAATTCCAGTACCCCCAACCCCCCCCCCCCCCCCAACATCACTGCAGGTGTCCCTTAGGACAGTTTCCCCAAGCCCAACCATCCTCCACCAATAAACTAAGTGCAGACACTCAATTTCATGCTCCATTCTAGTCAACGCCTTGGCAAAATTAAGCAGTCCATATGTGCAGGATCAAGACCTAGACAATGTTCAGCCTTGCTTTGGTAGGTGTGTAGCACTGTCTACCTTCTTCCCCTTGACATTTAACAATATTACTGTTGCAAAAGATCATAACTGATCTGCAAACTGAACAAAAAAAGTCACACCAATTCCCAAGCCTCTTCAACTAGCACACTGCAATTCACAGGAGAATGTTAACAGTACCTCACTCACCTGCAACTTCTCACCTAGAAGGTGAAATACAACAGAGGCATAGGAACATCTCAAGTCCCACTCCATCCTACCTTGGAAGTTTATCACCATTCCTCCTCCTATATTGCATCCTAACAGGATGTGGTTGCTCCTTCTCAAAATACCCATCTTCTATACAGTAGCAACTGCAAAAGCATTGGGAAGACAGGGAAAGGGCTGTGACAGACTCCATTATACAGCCAATTATATTTTGCATCTGCACCCAGACAAGCAGACAGGAGATGTATATAAAAAGGCTAACAAAAAGACATGGTTGCTATGGGGAACAATCTTGTCAGGTACTAGAAATATATATCTAGAATAGGATGATATTACAAGATTCAAGCAGTTTAAATGGAAGTGAAGTTCAGTGAACATACAGGGACAACATTTAACTATTTTATCAGTGATTCAACAACCTACAAAGTTATTTTCCAACCACATTGTTCATTGGCTTATTGTTGTGTACGATTTTTTCTTCCTCCTATCTGCAATGGAAAGGCACCTGTACAAAACGGAAAATATACTCCAGAGATTAAAGTTAATTAGGCTCATATGACAACCATGTTTACAAGTAATTACAAACCATAACAACAGTTGCCACATTAGGGAACTTACTGATTTTTTCCTGCAGGGCCAAAACCTCAAACATTCTCTGGTAAACAAGAGCCTGCTCAGCTCCGGAGTCGGGAATCAGCTGGGTGCCTTGAGACTTGAACTGGCTCTAGGGAAGGAAAATTCAGAGAATGAGCGCCGATAGACGTTAAAACCTGGGAAGCACAGCCGCGCGTAATCCAGGTGACACCAAACCGACAGTAACCACTACAATGGGATCCGCCGCCCACTTGGCCACAGGGGAAGCCAACTCAGCACCGAGAAGTGAAGCGTCCAAGGATTGAAAGAGCCGCTTTTTAAGGGAAATCCTTTTGGGCGGGGGGTGTTGGGGAGAAACGCTTACCTCCAAATACAGACACACTCCAAAAGATTCGTTCAGTTTTATGTCCCCATGGCGGAAACTGGGTAACTGCAAAAACAATGTTTAAACTGTTTTTTAATAACGTAACTAAAAAATCTGGTTTGAGTTTCATTTATTTTTTTTCTGCTTGCAACTAAATTTGAATATCTGCTCTGCAGCCTGCAATTTAAAATAAAAATCAGATTTATACAACCGTTAAGCTCGACGGAAAGAGGGGCGTGAGAAATATAGCAAATTCTCCATCAGCACCTGTCCCCGAGGATTAATTGCCAGAACCTCCTCCGATTTGTGCTCCATCTTCTCGAAGGACAACAGCTTTTCCTTATAGCCTTGCAGTTTTTTCTCTTCCAAGACAATCATGATCCTCCAGCAAGGCGGAGAACCGGAGCCCCAGTACAGAAACATATCCTCTGCCATACCTGCGCCTCAGTGCACTGAGCAGTTGTTGTTCAATTCCTTTTTATATAAGCACACTGCCTCGCATTGGTGACGCTGTTTCCCGATTTCCACAACTCCCAGATGTAGCACCATCTAAAGGCAAGTATCCAGGCCCTTTTTAGTTCACTGAAACTGCAGAACCACAAAAGCGATGGTATACATAACCAGATAATGAGTTTTAATGATATCGATTAGAAGGTAAGCACTGGCTGTATATAAGTGGGGATCTCCCTCCTGCGATGATAATCAAATAGCGCCATGCTCTTTGGTTTGTACATGCCAGGTAACAGAAGGAACATCCCCGTCCTCAGTGATGGCAGGAGCAAGCACATAAACATCAGCGACAAGACTGAAGCATTTGAAGTCATGATGAACTAGAGGTGCTGATTGGATATTGGATCTCAGCTTCCTCCTCAGCTCCCCATCATCACAGAGCAGAGTGAAACAGGTTGACTGCATGTAACTCACTCTTCCCCCCCCCCCCCCCCACCTATTCATGAGTTGATTTCAGAGCTTTGATCTGACTCCTTGATTGTGGGACTGCTTTACTCTGCTCATTGTGTACTGTTTTCAGTGTTCAACATGCATGTAGCCCCTTGTTTCAGTTTTGCCAGACTGACGCCCCTACAGCTGCTCCCGGCATGCTCTTCTGTACTCCTCATTGAACCATGCTAATACCCTGCCTACTATTATCACCAGCACTCAGAAAGTCCTTTAGATGAATAGTGATGAAGGGATATCAGTGCTTTCAGGAGATGAAGACTGAGGGCAGAACTTGGGTGGAAATATTCTTGTGGTCAAGGCCAGCATTTATTGCCATCCCTAAATGCCCTTGAGGAGATACTGGTGAGCCACCCTCTTGAAATGCTGCAACCTTTTTGACAAAGGTTCTTCCAGGGAGGGAGTTCCAGGATTTAGACCCAATGATTCTGAAGGAACAAGAATACATTTCCATCTAAAGGACTTTCTGAGTGCTGGTGATAATAGTAGGCAGGGTATTAGCTGCATCCCCAAAAAATTAATTAATGAATAAACACTTCAACCAGAATAGCTTAATTTTTTGTATACAAAGGCAAACTGAACCGAGTTGCATCATCAGGACAGGCTAAGCTTGCCAGGTGCAGCGCCCTAACCTATAAAACATTGCATGTGAGTTGATCTTAATTGAAACTTGCAGATTTAACAAACTGTTTTGGGGCATCGACCTTAGACTGGCAAAAATATTGACACAAGCATATATTGCTTCCATGATGTTTGCTGGCTCCAAGTTCCAGGGTGTCATGGGACCTCTGGTTTTTGGCAAGCAGCCCCAGTTTTCTCTCTGGGTCTCTGTGCTTGTGTTCCAGTTTTGGGACCAGACCTCAAGGTGTTACAATAATCTGTTGCTATATTTTGTAGAATTTCTTCATCATTTCTGCTCTTACATTCTGTGACTTTAATTTTCTACTATAGTTGCTTTTTGCTTATATTTGCATTTATAATTCACTACAACAATGTAGAGGGGAAACCTTAGCTGAGACTCCTTGATCTACCTGTTTGCTATCCCTAAGATGCTATCTTTACATTCAAGAAAAATAAGGAATGTAGTTTGGCCACATTGTGTAAAGTGTATGGTGATTGAGATGATATCTCCTGGGTGATTCAGCAGTTCCCATCAAAATCTTTTAGTTTTATTTTTAGGTTTGGTTTGGTTTAGGTTTTTGTTTTCTTATTATTTAAAACATAACCAAAGATCTAATAACAGACCCAAGTATCTGGAGTGCTGTTTGGGTCCCCAGTAAGAAATTGCAAGGGAGTTTAGGGAGTCCAGGCCCTTGGTCCTATTCCTGATACAAACACTCTTCCTCTTCTGATATGAGTGAGGTGGATGGTGCATTGGCTCAGTCAGGGGTATTGCTCCTTGCAACTGGTATGTTGTGTGTTGGTATCTGCCTTCATGCCCTCAGCCAATGGGCATTTGTAGCAGCAGGGTGGCATTGTAGTCAAAGGGAGAGTGAAGTCTGATTCACTGCTGTTGTTGTGAATAACCTGCTCTCTTTTCTGACACAACATCCTTTCTAGGTGGTAATTGCAGCCCTTTAAGAGAGGCAGGCCTTATTTTCCGTCTCTTTGTCTCTCATTCTCCATTAATAAGGTATAATGAGAGAGTGAGCGTTTGCAGCTTAAGATAATGTTTCAGCTTCACGGAGTGTAGAGATATTGGGTTCAATCAGGTCCAGTTTCTGATGAATGTGATATGGGTCAGTGGCAACACAAGATGTCACTGTGTACAAACTAGTTTTTAGCTCTGGTTGCCTTCTGTAGCCAAATGCAGACAAACATGTTGAATTGAGAATACTTACTTGTGAGAATTGTGGCAGTAGCTGCATCTAACATTAGTTTAAAAAGGCAACAACAGGGTAAAGGGGTCCTTCAGATCACATGAGTCTCTTGCTAAGCTAAATGAGAAAGCGTTTGCTAGAAAGTTAAAACATTCCATTGTGGTAACCAAACACCACTGGGTAAACTGGCAACAGGATCCTCTATAATCAGTTACAATTCTGAGGAGGAAAAGGGATCCAGACTATTCACACAGACTTTTTATTGTATTAGGGTATAATATCAAAAAACAATGAGCTTAGTAACTGCAGCAAAAAGATTGTCTATGTAATGTCCCAAATGTAAATTAAGGTTTGATTTAGGAAGAGGAAAAAAAATGATTGCTGTGACAAGTTTAAAATCTCTAACATTGCATCCGCAATCACAAGCATAGTTTTGTCGTAAACATTTTGAGACAAGCTGGTGTTTCATTATTAAAATAAAATGTTTTAACTTTCCCTGCAGACACTTTATCATTTAGCTTATGAAGGCACATTTCACTAATATCGAGGACACACTTTATCATTTTACTAATCTCGAGGACACACTTTCCCTGCCATTTACTTTTAAGAGAGGCAGGTTAAAGATCAGAATTGATCTCCACATCATCATTTTACTCCAGACTGACGGATGAGAGATTCCTTTGTTAAAATCAGTGGCCAAGATAGACTGGGGTCAGTAAGGCCCCCTAATGATATCGACTGTGGTGATTAGGACTTTAGAAGTTTGTCTCCTTATTACACTCATATCCTGCTGTTTACCTCTGGATGGAGTCAGTGAATCTGTGCCCATACTGGCTTATCCTTCATACTGGGCAAGTTACCATTCCCCAGCTCCCAGCCAGCTCCTTTCTGTGAAGTTTCCTGTGTTCACCCCCATCTACAGTCAGCTGAGCTCACTGATTATCAGGACCCTACTAGAAATAATTGAAGGCAATTCAAACCTAGATTCTTGTCACCAATGTAGTGCCATTAAAGGCATGATCATAAGTAGCTCTCCATGATAGGGTGATTCTGAAATACTTTGAGGGCTACAAAAGTGCAGCAAAAGTTTTGCATCTACCTTTTCTGTGATCCTGCTCAGTGTCAATAAGTAAACTGTGTGTCATTTTTGAGCAAAATTGCCCCAAAGTGATCATTTTAATGGAACATTAGAAAATTGCAACTGAACTGGTCTTATAAAGGGCAAACAAAAAAAAAACAGATGACTTTTTTTCTATGATGTCGATACTTACTTTCTGACAAGGACGGGAAGCGAGGAGTTACAAACCATTGTTAAGCTATGGCTCAGAAGACCAAAGTTCCGTGACTTCCCTATGAGGTTTTTTTAATGTTATGTAAACAGACTCCAGAAGAAGCAATTATCTTCATTACGTTGTAGGTTGGAGCTATTTGGAATAGTTCACCATAGGGAGTATTTGAGTAGATAATGGATCAAATTTCAGGTTCAGTTCAATGGGACATTATACTCATCGGGGCCACTTAAAAGAACCTCTCAGCTTGGCACCAGCAAGATTCTCTAGTGAATTCTCTTGATACCTACTTGGACAGAGCAGATGTAAATACTTCATTTATTGTTGTACATTTCACGCTATATGGTGTAATGATTCTGCCACTAAACGGTTACCATAACAAAATAATACGTCAAACCAGGAGTAGGCCAATCCACCTCTCCTGTTGCGATTAATTTAGATCATGGCTGATCATTTACCTCAGTGCCTCTTTCCTGAAATAAAACCATATCCCTTGATTCCATTCATATCTAAAAAAATCTATTGACCTCTGTCCTGAATATAAACGGTGCCAGAGGAGATCTATCACTGTTTTCCGAGTAAGACACCCCAATGCTATATTTGAGGAAAAGCATCATCTTGTGAGTCACTTTAGTTCTGATAACCAAAGTAATCTGTCACAAGAATATTTCCACTCAATGTTCTAACGGTCTTCATCTCCTAAAAACACTGATATCCCTTCATCACTATTCATCTAAAGGACTTTCTGAGTGCCGTTGGTAATTCACAGTGGACAGATGGAAGGTGTCAGAGCTGAACCTGATCCTGGCCAGATGTGCAAACATTTCAGTGGGCTTGCTGGATAACACCCGCTGATTGTTCTCTCCTTTTTATGGAGGCCAGTGCTAACATCTTCGTTATAACCTAGTTGAGATCAGCTCCACAAGACAGGCCAAGATCGAGGATTTAGAATCAAGCCATCTTTATCAGGTGATGTCTTTATGCAATATAACAGAGAGGAGCTAACACATTGCCATAGGTCATGCTTGTTGGGTTTCCTATAGGGAGTTTGTTATTACAGATGTAACTATACAGCAAACTATTCCTGATTTTTGCTGAAAGAAAATCAAACTATTCACCCCAAAGAAAAATCTATACATGTCCTCCCTTAATTTCCAAATACAGACATTTTCCTGTAAGGGGACAGGCTATCAATGGATAGTAATCCACAGTGGGACCTGCAGCTGATGTTTTCTCCTCCTCGGGTCAGAACACCATTCAGATTGATGTCCATGAGATCTCAATAAAGAGAAGCTGCCATTGGCTATCAGTGTGAGCATTTTCTTAACAGTTATCACCACATTTGGCTTTGCCAGTATGTGGTTCAACCGAAACATATCACTGGGCCCACTGATAAACAAAAAAAGCTGCAGATGCTGGAAATCTGAAATAAAACCAGAAAATGTTGGGGATACTTAGTAGGTCAGGTAAGAGAAGGGGTTAATGCTTTCCTTGGAACTAGAAAAAGTTAAAAATCAGGTATGTTTTATGTTGCAGAGATGGGGGAGGAAGGAAAGGAAATGAAGGGAATGTCTGCGATAGGGTGGAGACCAAGAAAGACTGAATGGCACAAGTGGTGGTGTTGTCATGTGAAAGAAGGTGACGAAGGCATGTTAATGATAGCTGATCTGCCTGAAAGAGATGTAGATAAAAGATGAATGAAAACAGAGGAGAGAAGGAAATGAATTGTATTAGTGCTGCCACTGGCTCTCATTTGAACTGGAAAATTTCATCAGCTTTACTGCTAATTTCCACCCTGAGCTCACTTTGACACGATCCATCTCTAACTCTTTGCTTCTCTTTCTACACCTCTCTCTAGCTGAAGGGATGGGTTAGGAATCAATATCCATTATTATATCGCATTCCCTGGTCCTCACCTCCCACCCCACCATCATCCACATTCAATGGATCATCCTTTCTAAATGCTGCCACCTTCAACTGGAGGTCACCACCAGCCACACCTTCCCCTCCCCTTTCAGCGTTCCAAATGGAACTTTCCCTCCGTGATTCACTTCTCCATTCCCACCAATATGCACTCTTCTTCTTATGGTACCTTCCAATGCAACCACAGAAGACATAACACCTGTCCTTTCACTTATTCCCTTCCCACCATCCAAGAACACAGACACTCCTTCCAGCAAAACAGCAATTCATTTGTACCTCTTCCAATTTAGTGCATTACATTCAGTGGTCACATTATGGTCTCCTGTTCATTGGAGAAACCAAATACAGATTGGATGACCACTTTGTAGAGCATCTCCATTTGATTCACAAGAACAATTCTACAATCCCTGTCACTTCAATTCTAACTCCCACTCTTACTTAATCACTCTGTCTTTTCCCTCTTACACTACTCCAATGATGCCCAAGGTAAGTTCAAGTAATGGTATCCCATCTTTCAACTTCTCATTACAGCTCTCTGGACTCAACACTGAATTGGACATTTTATAACCAGCTTTTCCAGTTTGTATATCAGTACTGACCAACAGTGGCCACACTTCATTTGCTCTGAGAAGATGTGAACATCCTAAGAATGTAAAACCTACCATGTAATGGCAAGTTCTCTCTCTACTATTTGTGCTCAGTGACCCCGCACTTGATATAGAGAGTCAACTACTAACACTCCTTCGTAAACAAGGACACCGAAACAAATGTGGTTGTCATGGCAGTGCTGTAATGTGATACAAATCAGAACTACCAATTTTGTTGAGCAACACATTGAAAACCTGGAAATTGAACTTTGCTACAAACAGCAAGCTAAACATTGGCAATGTTACTGTAACACTGCAATTGAAAATTCTGTGTTACATTGGATACAGCTAATACTTTGCTGGTAATTCTGAATGCAATATTTTGGCATATTTGTGTCAAATTAAAATAGTCTTGATGGAATGTTGTTGCCAGTACAGTAAACTGTATTCTTAATAGCTCTAATGTGGCAACCTGGCATCTAAACAGAGTTAGTCTATGTGGGATGGCTTCAGAGGAAAATTATGGGTCCCAAATGAAACATGAATCTAGATCCATGTCTGAATCCTACCCTAAAGCTAATCCCCCAATCTCAAGCAAATATATAATTTACATCACCTATTGTTTGTTTGCTGTGGATGTTGTGTCTCCTACTAGGTTATTTCTCTGCTGCAATTTGGCTAAGGCTTGAGAGCCCAGATTTCATTTTGTTTTGATTGTGTGGGATATTTAAATGGGTCAAAATCTGTGGTTTAACTGTGCTTAATTGTGAAAAGATAAGCGCAAAGTTCAACGGCATGGAACTCACAGACAATTTACGAGCTTCATAAATACTAGAACTTTAGTGTTATACCCAAGGTAACCAAACTAATCTTCCCCCAACTGGCAGAACCCTTTGAGGCAAGGGCTTTCATCACAATGGACCCAGTTCAAAGCCATACTGCAGAGGTGAAAGCCAGTGGAGGAATACATTGCATGGCCCAACTCCTCTAACCAATCCTGCTTCAAACAGAATAAATATCCTGATTCATACAAGGCCACCATGTTTGAAGGTTGATGCAGGATTAAAAGATAAAATTGATCTGGAGGTTTTCTAAAATTGGCAGCCAGCCGGAGGTGGCATGGGTGTCGGTGCTGTAGAGAGCTAAGGCTAGAAAATATTGAAGACAAGCTTTAAAACAATGTAACATTACCATGTATACATTTAACATGCAAGCAACAATATTGAGATGGAATCATAATGCCACTTGACTCACCAATATTCACCAGTGTTACTTCCCTGCTTTTTCAGCGTGATCCTGTAAATAGAGGTGCAAATATAATCAGACATGTGATTTCAATATCTAGTTCTAAAAATATATGGGATTCTAGCATGCACCATGAGGAAATGAATCCTCGAAGATGACTAGTATTTGGACCAGAGGGTCAGTTTTGGGTTGTATGCATTAAGTTAAAGGAGAAAGAAGTTGAAAAGTGTTCCTGAGAAGTCCTGATATGAGCTGCCAGTGGGAAAAGCTGTTATCCGGGAGCAGGATTGCAGAAGAAAGTCCCTAATATGACTATTTCCTTTGAGATAGTAGCTGTGGAACTACCACTGCAATAAACAGAGAGATACAGCACGGAAACAGGCCCTCGGTCCACATCGATAATCAAACACTCATTTACACTAATCCCATTTTATTCTCCCCTACAATCCCACCAACTCCTCTGACTCCATCACTCACCTACACACAAAAAGGGCAATTTACAGTGACCAATTAATCTACCAGCCCACATGTCTTTGGGATGTTTGAGGAAACCAGAGCACATGGAGGAAACCCACGCAGTTACAGGGAGAAAAGTTCTACCCATAGGCAGCATTCACACAGGCAGCACCAGAAGTCAGGACTGAGCTTGGGTCACTGGAAGTGTGAAGTGGAAGATCTACCAGCTACGCGACTGCGCTGTCCTAAATTGCATTTAAAACAAAATTCATCTGCAATGGAAGTACCCGTGGGTAATCCAGGGCCAAGATTGCTGTGGTGCTTAGCCACATGCCTGGCCTGTGCCTTTAAAACTCATCCTATTAGGCAAGTTCAATGCATTTCAACAGTTCATAAGCTGTTGAAGTCACTTAGCTCATGTACTGCCTGAAAATTTCACCCTCTCTCTTCAAATAAATGCCTTTTGTTTCTAACAACGCATGACATCTTAAAATGTGATCACTGATGCTTGGCAATGTGATTTTCATATGAATAAAGTCAACCACATGTTCATTGCCTGCAGCAGGTTGAATGACATGCTGTTTTGTAGGACCAGGAGCTTCATATGATGTAATGCACAACAGTAAATTGCAGTCTATTTCCAGAGCGGTGGGGGAAGGTAGAATGTGTAGGATGTTCAAACTCAGCCATCGTGGAGATTGGAAAATGGCTCCCACATTGTAATGCTGATCCTATAACTTAAAGACCCTTCAAACAATGAGAATTTGCCTGAATGAAAGCAAAAAATGCTGGAGACAGTCAATATCTATAGAAAGAGGAATAGTTAATGCTTCAGGTCTGGGACCCTTCATCAGAATTAGGAAAAAGAGAAAATAAGCTATTCTTAGGCAGCAGAGAAGTGGGAGAGGGATGGGTAGAGCCGAGGGAATATCTCTGGTAGGGTGAGACTAGATGACATAATGTGGTGTTTAAGAATCACTTAAAATCAGATTAAGCTTCTTTGTGTAATGTATTGCTAATGGTGAGGTTATGGAAAGGGCCATAAGCAGAAAGTTCACAATCAGAAAGAGTACTGACCTCTCTGTCTGTGGCCTCCTGCATTATTACAGCAAGGTCCGTCTCAAGCTTGAGGAACAACACTTCATCTTCCATTTCATCCAGTTATCATTTGGACTCAATTTTCCTTTTCTCTTTGGGTAGTCTGCATCTGGTCTGCCGGGCATGTCCCGCCACCTTATCATTAGCAGCACATTGATAAGATGATGAGAGAAGATTGATAGTGCGGTAGTACAAAGGGACTTGGGGGTACTTATACAAGATACCTTAAAAGTTAACCACCAGGTTGGATCGGTGGTTAAGAAAGCGAATGCTATGTTGGCATTCATCTCGAGAGGTATAGTGTATAAAAGTAAGGAAGTGTTGATGAGGCTCTACGGGGCGCTAGTGAGGCCTCATTTGGAATACTGTGCGCAGTTTTGGGCCCCGCATCTTAGGAAGGATGTGCTGACGTTGGAGAGGGTTCAGAGGAGATTTACGAGAATGATTCCAGGAATGAAAGGGCTTAAGTACGATGAGCGTTTGTCGGCTCTTGGACTGTACTCGCTGGAGTACAGAAGGATGAGAGGGGACCTCGTAGCGACATTTAAAATGTTGACAGGTAAGGATAGAGTAGATGTGGCTAGGCTGTTTCCCTTGGTGGGCGTGTCCAGGACCAGAGGGCACAATCTTAGAATTAGAGGGTACAGTTTCAAGACAGAGATGAGGAGAAGTTTCTTTACCCAGAGGGTGGTGAAATTGTGGAACTCCTTGCCACGCACAGCAGTGGAGGCCAGATCAGTGGGGGTGTTCAAGGAGGAGATAGACAGATATCTAAATAGTCAGGGTATCAAGGGATATGGGGATAAGGCTGGCAAATGGGATTAGAATAGTTTTTTTTTTCTCTCTTTTTTTCCCACCCCATTTCTTTTTCCCTTTTCCTTGGAGCAGACTCGATGGGCCGAATGGCCTGCTTCTGCTCCCTTATCTTGTGATCTTGTGATCTTGTGATTACACAGACACAGAGGCTTCATCTGATCTTTAACTGCTACTTAACAAAAATCCCTACCAACCTGCCTCCAATGCACCACACTGCCCTCCGACAATGAAGGTCTGCAACGAGAACTGGAAAACATTGAGAACTTCCCACACCTCTCAGCAAAGGTAGATGGAACTCACCACCAACTTCAGAGCCTTCTTTTTTCAATTGAGAGATCAAGACCTCAGATCTGGCAAAACAAAAACTCATGGTCAACTAGGCAGCAGTGATCCGTTCCCTCTTCTGAGACCTGGACTACCTGCAGAAGGCATCTCCATGCACTAGGAAAATTCCCAAAGTTCCCTCCACAAAGCTCAAAGTTCGCTGGAAGGCTGTGTTATTTGCATACCCCACACCAGACTCCCGAATCAGACACTCTGCTCCAAGCTCTGTCATTGGAGAAGACTAGCAGGGGACAGAGGAAAACAAAATCAAGGATGCGGCTCAAAGCACCTCTGAAGAAATACAACATCTCCACTGGAACCTGGGAACCTCTAACCCAGGACAACTCAAACTAGAGAAGGAGCATTCAGAAATCATATTGTTATTTTAACGACAATGTTAACATTGATAACATTGTGGATATACAACGGAAGGACATAGAGATCTTACATAAGCGCACCACCTCACAAACTGATGCCAGCAACCTCCTGGCCCATCTGTGGAAACGTTCCCATTATCACATAGGATCTACAAAGCCAGAGTAAAGCAAGTCATCCTCCATCCTGAGGGACTGCCTGAGAATTGACAGTGCTGGCCAATCTTAGCCAGGCATTAAGTGGGCTAGGAGACTGGTTACTCACTTCAATTTACCATCCGATAATCCCTGCATAAACTTTGGGCAAGGATATGATTAAACTTGGCAATGGCACCTTTGCGATTGCTTGGGCTGCCATTCCACAAAGAATGACCCTGCAGCTGCGGTACTGCCTTGCTGTCCCTGTGACCTCACCACAGTGTGAGTCCATGTCAGTATCTGGGGAGATGTGAAGAAGGCGGCCTCTAATATCCCTCCATCTTCGATGCTAAATTCCAACATAACGGGCCACTGATTCAGCTGGAATCTATACTGAAACATTGAAACATCGACCACGCAAGATGCATTGTAAAACAAAAGACTGCTTTCAAAAGAGAAATTGTTACATTGAAAGATGCCAGTGTACCAAAGATAAATATTCTTTTATCAATAGAAAAAAGACTGGCCCAAATATTCCAACCGGCAAAGATCTAAGCACCCTGTTGAACTCAAGTGTTTTGGAGAGTGTTACAATATTTTATCAAGGCCTTAACTTAAGATAAAACCAATTTAGTTTTCATTACTACACATTGTAAAACATGCATTGCAACAATATAGATACAGAAATCCCACAAAGCATGCTTTGTAGGTCCATCAACGTTTTTCAAAAATTCAATGCCATCAGCTTTAATGCCTGAAATTCCCAAAAAAGTCTATTTCACAAAGGACACTCTTCATTCTAAATCCCTCTGATTTCTAACACTGATACCAAAGCACCAAGATGTGATCAACCTTTAATATTCCTTTAAACAAATAGCCAATCTGAAAAATTGCTCCAGTGTGAGGTTATTTCCTCAGGAATCAGTTTAGACCATTCAACTCCTCAAGCCTTTTCCTCCATGCAGTTAGAACGTGGCTGAAGTGCATTATAATTCCATCCAAATGCTGTTGCATTTTGCTGAATGCAGTTGCTGATCTTACTTTAAATAATTACTTCTTTTTACATACTATTATTCTTAGTGAATCATGTTGTAAGTTTGTTTCAGAACTACTCAGAGTTGCATTGTATTTCTCCCGTCTTGGCATCAACCTTATTCAACATTCAGAGTCCTAATTTGCAGAGAATTTCAGATTTCCACCATACCTTGAAGGAAATACTTCATAATTTTACCTTTTATAAGCCTGAATCTGTTTTTAAGATTGCATCTCCTTGTTCTGGATTCCTGAACCATTTCTCTCCATCAACCATATCAGAAGCAGGGTTTTAAACATCTCTCAATTTTATCAACTCTAAAACAGGAATGTTTATTTATGCAACCTCCCCTTATAAACTGGCTCTCCTATTCCCCTGTATTACTTTGGTTAATCCATGCTACACCCACTCCATTGTGAGTGTGCACATTTCATTCATAGAACAATACAGCACAGGAACAGGCCCTTTGGCCCACGACGTTGTGCCAAACATTCGCTAAAATTGAACACTGCCTTTCAGAAAGAAAGAGAATTCCTTACTGAACACAGCAAAATTAAATAGTTGACCACTGGCCAGGAAAAAAGGCATGCTTAAGATGAGTCACCAGTTGATAAAAATTTATGGCTTTTGACTGGACTTAAGATAAGATAAGATAAGATCTCTTTATTAGTCACATGTAGATCAAAACACACAATGAAATGCATATTTTTGCGTAGAGTGTTCTGGGGGCAGCCCGCAAGTGTCGCCACGCTTCCGGCGCCAACATAGCATGCCCATATGTCTTTGAGATGTGGGAGACCAGAGCACCTGGAGGAAACCCACGCAGTCACGGGGAGAATGTACAAACTCCTTACAGACAGCAGCCGGAATTGAACCCAGGTCACTGGCGCTGTAAAGCGTTACGCTAACCACTACAGTGGGCCCTACGTCCACTATCTACAATGAGAAAAGCATCACAGCTGGCCCAGATACAAATAAGTAAGTTTAAACCCAAGACTGTAGGAACAAGAAGCTCTTGTGCATTTGCAGTCACGTAATCTTACATGATCCTTACGTTTATCTCTTGAAAGGCATTCTATAAGGTGAGGCTAAATATAAACCAAAATAAATCAAAGTATTTTAAACAATATGAATGAAGAGTAGAGAGAGAGGGGGGGACTGTGAATTAAAATGACAAGATAAATAGAAGCTGAGAGTCATGCTTGCAAAGGTGTTCAGCCGGATAATCAGCAATCTGAACTTGCTCTCTGCATTGTGGAAGAGACTACATTATTGGTTTATTATTGTCACATGTCCTGACATACAGTGAATAGGTTTTGCACGCCATCCAGACAGATCATTCCATACTTAATTACATTGAGGGAGTAAATAGGAAACAGTATGCAGAATATACTGTTATAATTAAAGAAAGTGCACTGCAGGGAGACAAATAAAGTTAAAATAAAAAGCGGTGAATCTACTGTCCCAAGTTGAAAAAATACCTTTCAACTCGAAGGAGTCTTTGGCAGAATAACTTTACTTCTGATATTAATATTTCTTTTGGGGGTGACTGTCCAACGAGGAGCAATTAAGCAGACTGGGCCTTTAGTCCCTAGAGTTCAGAAGAATGACAGGTGATCTCATGGAAACCTTTCAAGAGTCTTCTGAGGCTTCATATGCTAGGTGCAGGGATGATATTCTCCTTGGCTGGGGTGTCTTGACCAGTGGATCACAGTCTCAAAAAACAGATCGGCCTTTCAGGACAGAGATGAGAAGAAACTTCTTCACCTTGAGGGTAGTGAATCTTTGGAATTCTCTGCCCAAGAGTGACGTGGAGACTTGGTGACTGAGAAGAGAATATTTAAGACAAAGAGTGAGAGATTTTTTTGAATATTAACGAAGTCAAGGGGTTTGGTGTTAGTGCAGGAAAGTGACTCTGAAGTAAAAGATCAGCCATGTTCCTATTGAATAGCAGGGCAACTGCAAGGGGCAAATAGCCAGTTCCTGCTTCTATTTCTTTATTTTCCCATTTTGGCTTCCCTTTTGGCATCTCTTCACCCAACTGAATCACTTTACGTGGTATCAAGTAAGCAGCTGAGAATACTGGATACAACAAAGGTTGTGGTTGCATTTCCTTGAACAACTCTAGTAAATTAGTCAAACATGATTTCCCTTTCATAAAAATATGTTGACTGTTTTGACTGAACAATTGACTACTTCTTCCTTGGTTATAGTTTCCAGCATCTTCCCAACAACGATTATTAAGCCAACTCAAAGTTTCCTGTTTTTTGTTTCCTTTCCTTCTTGAACAAAGCTGCCACACTTATGGTTTCCCAACCCAGTGGTACTCTCCCAGAACTCAGTTAGCTTTGAAGAACTTCAGCCAATGGCTCTCCCATCACCGCAGCCATTACCTTTCTTCCCCATCTGCCTTTAGTTCCCATAGTATTTCCAATACTTTGTCTCTCCTGATAGGGATTATTACAAGTTCTTCCTTTTTGAAAATAGCCCATCCATTATCCCTGGGATAATCGCTCTGTCCTTCACCGTTAAGACCAATGCAGAGCATTGGTTTAAATTATTTGCCATTTCCTTAATTCCCATTATTAATTCTGCATTCTCACTCTCCAGGGCTACCTTCTTCCTTATTATGTATCTATAGAAATTCTTGCTGTTTGTTTTGATATTATTTGCCAAGTTTATTCCCATAATTTCCTTATTAGCTTTTTAGTCCTTTCTTGCCAGTTCCTGAAAAGTTTCGAGTCCTCTTCTCTACCACTCTACCATGCTCTAGTTTTTGATTTGATGTTTTCCTTGACCTCTTCTGTCAATCATGGTTTGTTCATCTGTCATGGTGATATTGACAGTTTGTACATCTTCCCAGCAGTCCCCTTGCCCAAACATGGATCAAGAACCTTCTCTCTGTTAAATAAGGGCAAGGGCTGTGGCTTCTCAAGAGCTAACCTCTGGATCTCTCTACCTGCCCCCTGACCATTAATCAAATTCAATGTAATTAGTCTAAGGTGGAATGTCTGCCTCCCCAAACACTGTGTCCAGGTAACTCCCCTCTCCATAATGTGTGGCAATATCTGAAGCTTCGACTCCAGCTCATCAACTCTATGTCGAATTTCCATCAGCAGCCAACATTCTCTGCAGATATGGTCACTGTGGACCACAGTGGGCTTCACCAGTTCCCACATATTGCACTACATCACCTCGCCTACCCAACCATCTCCATTCTAGTTAATTAATTACTCTAGATTTAGTTATTTTAGCCGTACACTTGCCTTAGTTTTACAAGCATCCCCTTGATTTACGTCCCTTGGTCAATCGGAGCATTGATGGTGGGGAAGTTGGTTTAGGAGAGGTTCTGTAGCAGTAGCATAACGCTATTACAGCGCCAACGACCCAGGTTCAATTCTGGCCACTGTCTGTACCTTCTCCCCGTGTGTCTGCATGGGTTTCCTCCGGGTGCTCTGGTTTCCTCCCACGTTCCAAAGACATATGGGTTAGGAAGTTGTGGGCATGCTATGTTGGCGCCGGAAGCGTGGTGACACTGTGCCATTCTGTTTGACTCTTTTACCACCATTATAACTCACATTGGACATTTGCGGGCTGCGTCCAGAGCATTCTACGCAAAGGTGCATTTCACTGTGTATTTCGATATACATGTGACTAATAAAGAAATCTTATCTTATGACCGATGTACAAACAGTGTTGTTGGCACTTCTCCAGTGATTTAAGGTGCCTGCTGTAAATTGTCCATAATTTTTATATATACAGATTGTAGTGTAAAAGGTCATGGCTGTCATGTGACCGTGACAACACGGACCCCTCTGGCTGGGATGACACCATTGAGCACATGGCCGAAAACAACACCACTGTCAATCAAGGTTTGGCTGCACCCCACTAGGTAAAAACCTTTGTCCTTGCTGGACCACTCGGACTGGTCTGTGTGAGCACCTTTGTTACTGGGCACATCTACCATTGGTCCATTTAAACACCTTTGTCCTTGCTGGGCCACCCAGCCCCCCAGTAGTATAAAAGTGCTGCATATTTGGTTTTTCTCTCTCTCAGTCTCCGAGGATGTTGAGGTAAGCTGTGCACTACTTCAGGGCAGTTAGTTAAGGACTCCCGAGACCAAAGAGCCAACGTTTGTCCAGAATCAGTGTGTCCAAACATTGTATTGTTTATTCCTTGATCATTTGTACCCAGTTATTGTGTATGCGTGTGTGTGTGTGTGTGTGTGTGTGTGTGTGTGTGTGGTGTGTGTGTGTGTGGTGTGTGTGTGTGTGTGTGCACCACATCCCCTGTAGCGATCTCCCTCCACATTCGCGGTCTCCTGCTTGAGAGTGTGTGAGTGTGCATCTGTTCACATTTGTTCCACCGCCCTCTCCTGTCCGGGAGGCCTGAGGCCACATATACCCGTCGCTGTACATTGAGGAAGGGGGAACATACAGAGGTGGGTGGCACTCATCGACCTGGGTGCCGAACGCACCATGATCCCGGGTAACCCTGTCACATGGACGGGGGCACAGATGCAGATCAAGGGGTTGGGGGGTTCTCTTTTACCCGCGAGAGACGTCACAGTCCGCATGGCCATCGGGAACCAACCACCTCGACCCGTAACAGTGTTGATAGCAAACTTTCCCGAGTGCATCCTAGGGATCAATGTCTTAAAGGGACAGTCTCTCCATACTAACCAGGGCAAGTTTACGTTCGGGGTCATGCGGGCTACAGTCGTGGTTGGGGCAGCCAAATGCGAATCAGTTGTTGTTGCCCCTCCCTCCAAGATCGGCTGTAGCCAACAGTACAGAGTGCCAGGGGGATGCCGAGATATCACTGAGGCCATTGCAGGGTGCCCGGACAAGCCTTGGCATGCAGTGGTAGGTTTAGATATTCATAGCTCCACTATCTGCCATGGCTTAATCTCTCGTAAAACAGCCACGTTCTTATGGGGGCCCAAACAACAGGCCGCTTTTGAAGCAGCAAAGCGAGCTGTGGAACAAGCACTGCCACTTGCTCCCTGCCAGGCAGGTGTCCCTTTTGAATTGCAGGTCTCGGCCAGTGAGACGGTCACCGAATGGAGCCTCTGGCAGAAGATCCAAGGGCGCAGAGCTACTTATGATTCGCCAGCACCTCCAATAAATCAGCCTGTTGGACTTGCGTCCGAACCCCCGCACACGCCGGTGAAGCTCTACCACTAACACAGATTCCCCTGAACACTCTTCGAATGAACTGTTTACATGGACTTTCTTCTTCCTTTTGTGCTGTCAGGTTTGGTATTTCGGTTGGGAGGGGGGGGCCGGACAGCAGTCCCCACCACTCCCCTCACCACTGTAGCACAAGTCCTTTCAAGAGATTCCTGATGGGTGGGTGTTTCAGGAGCTGGTATTTCCCTTCCTACAATTTGACCTCCACCCAAGTCCCGACCCTTGGAGCCATCCCACAGACGCTGAGTAAGCCAAGGGAATGCTGGTGCAGACTTCACTATGAGCACAGTTCCACTTTTCAGTTGGTCATAGTGAGTGTGAGTGAAACTGGTATCCAAGTGCCTCCGTGACCACTACCAAATGGTGCCGGTTAAGCTGGGGGCTTCCTGCACTTTGAACGGGAACCACTGGATTTTGCGGCTACCGTGCTACCGGTGGCTCCCCACGAGCTGGTACGGCTGCTACTTTCCTGTGTTCGTGGTGCCCTATATCCACGCTCTTGATGAACTTGGGGATCACCCAGCATGCAGCGGCCACAGGGACAGGAGGGCCATCGTGGAGGCGGGGAGTTTCTGGATGATAGCCTTCCCCACATATGGGCAACAGCCTGACTGTCCTGTAAGGTCCATACAAATGACCAGTGTGCTCCAGACACTGGCTGACGAAACGAGGATGGCATTGGAGCTGGCTGCCGTCAGGCTGGTAGCCCTGCAGAAACGGATAGGCCTGGATTACCTATGCTGCAGACAGTGGTACGTGTGCAGTGATTAGTAAGGAGTACTGCACTTTTATCCCTGATGAATCCAGCAACACCACCAGCCTGGCTGTTCACGATAGGGACTCGGTGGCCACAATTCAAAAAGCGAGGGACCAGCTCTTCAGCACGACACCTCATGAGGAAACAGGTGGCTGTTTGGGTCACTGGGGGGATAGTGGGCAACTGTCACCACTGGACCACTGCTCCCGTTTTAGTTGTTATAGGTTTTAACGCCCTCGTTTCAGTTGTTATAGTTTTTTTGTATTCTGTGCTGTGCTTGTCAAGTTATTAGAGCCACTTCTGCCTCCATTGGTACTGCACCCTGATGTATATTTCTTAGTTTAGTTCTAGTTATTCCCTTGATTGGTGAGTGGTGTAGCTTTCTGGGGGTGGAATGTAGTGTAAAAAGGTCATGGCTGTCATGTGACTGGTGACAACACGGACCCCTCTGGCTGGGATGACACCATTGAGCACCATGGCCGAAAGCGACACCACTGTCAATCAAGGTTGGCTCCACCCCACTAGGTAAACAAACTTTGTCCTGCTGGACCACTTGGATTGATGTGTGCGAGCACCTTTGTTCCGGGGCACATCTACCATTGGTCCGTTTAAACACCTTTGACTTGCTGGACCACCCAGCCCCCCCAGCAGCATAAAAGTGCTGCATATTTGTTTTTTCTCTCTCTCAGTCTCCGAGGATGTTGAGGTAAGCTGTGCACTACTTCAGGGGCAGTTAGTTAAGGACTCCCGAGACCAAAAAGCCAATGTTTGTCCAGATTAGAGTGTCCAAACATTGTATTGTTTATTCCTTGATCATTTGTACCCAGTTATTGTGTGTGTTGTGTGTGTGTGTGTGTGTGTGTGTGTGTGTGTGTGTGTGCACCTCAGCCCCTGTTGCGATTTCCCCTCCACATTCGTGATCTCCTGCTTGAGAGCGTGTGAGTGTGCATCTGTTCACATTCATTGTCCCCGCGTTTGTCTTTGTCTTGTAAACCATTTTTAAATTACAAAGACTGTGTGTCCAGACCTTTATCTTTAAGATACCAAAAGAACATTTCTCACAACACAGGTGGGTGAGGATCATTGCAGCCCAGTGGACTGTGAGCTTGGTGTCAGGATTGAGATCTTGATCTTTTCCTCAGATGGTCAGCATGAAAGGCTGCAGTGCATTTCCTCATTGGTCTCTGCCTTTGCTTAGAGGTGGCTCCCAAGGTATGGGAAGTGACCTAAGTTGACCAGGGTCCTGTTGTGGAGCTTGATAGTTGGGAGCAGTGCTGTGCAGTGAGGGCTGTTTGATGAAGGACATTTGCCTTCCAAATGTTGAAGAGAAGGAATCGACAATGGCTTGGACCTTGGTCTCCAAGTGTGTATCCATTCAAGCTTTGTCATGGAGTAGTAAAGTCTTTGAGTCATGCAGCATGGAAAAAGGCCCATCAGCCCATTGAGTCCATGCTGACTATCAAGCACCATTTACCTCAATCCTACACTCATCCCATTTCATTCTTCCATGCAATCCCATCAACTCCCCTCCAGATTCTACCACTCAGCTACAACCTAGCGACCAATTCACCATCGTGACCTTACAGTGACATCAGTGGCCAATTAACACACAACCCACGTGTCTCTGGGATGTAGGAGGAAACCAGAACACTTGGGGGAAACCCAAGCTGTCACAGGGAGAACGTGCAAACTCCACACACACAGCACCCGAGGTCAGGATTGAACCCAGGTCTCTGAGCTGTGAAGCATCAACACTCTGCCATTCTCTTTGACTCTTTACTACCATTATGACTCACATTGGAGTGATCTCGATTAAACAGCTTCCCATCTGTAAGTTTGTTCCACCCCATTAGGTACCTTGTGCAAGTACTTCAGTGAAGAAAACTCAGAAAAGACTTCTTGGACTGAATAATGTCTCTGGTGAATTCATCATTATGGAGCACAGGATGGTGATCCATTTTGGTATTGGTACTGGTTTATGATTGTCACTTGTACCGAGGTACAGTGAAAAACTTGTCTTGCATACTGTTCATACAGATCAATTCATTGCACAGTGCATTGAGGTAGTACAGAGTGCATAGAGGTAGTTTTTGAAGGAAGCCAAATTTGGAAAGAATCCACCACAAAGCCTATCGGTTAACAGTTTCAAAGCCTTTTGTGAGGTCAAAAAACGTCACGTACAGTGGGCTAAACGGTACTGTCAACATTTTCCTTGAATTTTTTCACAATGAAGTTTACATCCATTATGCTTTTTAAGGAACACAATGCACTTTTCGACTTTGGAGCTGTTCCAGCCATTGGGAAAAAGTGGAGGAGGAATTTTGCAATGACCCTGCGGCAGACAGCAGGATTTTCCACAATCAGACGTCTCCTTTCTGAAAATGTTCATGATTTTGGCACCTCGAAGATCCAATGATATGCCCTCTTCTTCCACATGAGAGAGGTGAGCTCATGAAAACCAACGGGAAACAAATAAGCTTGCAGTTGCTGGAATGTGAAACAAAAAGTACTGGAAGAATTCAGCCAGTCAGGCAGCATTTGTGGAAACAGAACAGAGAATTAAAGCAAGTTAGTCGAGGGAGCAGAGAAGGTGGGGCAGGGCAATGGATGGAACACAGGAGGTGTTAGTAACAGGGAGAAATGATCGACAGCCATTGAATGGAGAGTTAAGCTCCTTTGTCTGTGTAATGTGTTTGTTAACGTTGTGAACTCTAGTGAAGGTGTGTGGTTAGGCCTAATGGGATGCGCTGAGCAGGCCAGAATATACAAACAAAAGAAAAGTTTGGTGGTGAAAGGATTGGCAGCACAAACAGCTGGTCCCAATACAAACAGAAAGAAGGAGCAAGTTATCTGAAGTTAGAGAATTCAGTATTGAGGTCCACAGACAGCAAAGGCCCAGACGAAAAATGAAGTGTTGCTCCTTGAGATTACATGAGGCTTCATCGTAACAGTGCAGGGGGCCGGGCCACCGACAGAGTGGTCAGAGTGGGAGTGGGATGGTGAGTTGAAGGGGCAGGCAATCAGAAGCTGGGGATCACTCCTGTGGACTGAGTGCATGTGTTCCACAGAGCGATCACAGAATCTGCATTTGGTTTCTCCAATGTAAAGGAGGCTATGTTGTGAAAACCAAATACTGCAGACCAGATTGGACGAAGTGCAAGTGAATTGCTGCCTCACCTGGAGTGATTGTTTCGGTCCCTGGAAGCTGGGAAGGGAAGAGATGAATGGACAGGTGTTGCATGGGAAGGTGCTGTAGGATGGGGAGTGGTTGGTGGGGATGTAAGAGCAGACCAGCAAGTCACTAAGTGAGCGGTCCCTGCCAAATGCAGACAGGACAGAAGGGCAAGATGTGACTGGTGGTGGAATCACGTTGCAGCGGGCAGAAATTGCGAAGGACAACACATTAAATGCAAAGGGGTTGTGGTGGAAGGTGAGCGCCAGGGGATCTCTATCTTTGTTCTGTTCCGGGGGGGAAAGGGATGAGAGAAGATATGCGGGAGAGAGAGGAAATGCAGTTGAGAGCTCCGTCCGCTATGGCAGAGGGGATCCACGTTTCAGGAAGAAGGAGAACATTTCAGAGGCACAGGAGTGAAGGCCTCATCATGGAACAAGTGTGACGGAGACAAAGAAATTAGGAAAAAGGAATAGTGTCCTTACAGAAGACAGGGTGAGAGGATGTGGTAGTCAAAGTAGCTGTTGGAGTCGGTGGGCTTGTGAAAGGTGTTAGTGGCTAGTCTGTCTTCTGAGATGGAGACAGAGAGATCCAGAAAGGGAAAGGAAGTGTCAGAAATGGACCACATACAGTAAATGTGAGAGCAGGGTAGAAATTGGCAGCAAGCTGGATAACATTTTTTTTCTGTACAAGTGCAGGATGCAGCACCATGCAGCTGGAGCAGCCGTCAATTTATCGGAGAAAGAGTTGGGGGACCGGTCCCAAATAAGCCTGGAACAGGACTATTCCATGTATTCAACATAAAGGAGACACGAGATTCTGCAAATGCTGGAATCTGGAACAACACACACAAAAAGTGCTGGAGGAAATCAGCAGGTCGGGCACTCTGGCTTCTGCCCTCTTCCTTTCCAGTCCTGATGAAGGATCTCGACTCGATATGTTGACTGTTTATTTCTCTCCATTGATGCTGCCTGACCTGCTGAGTTCCTCCAGTGTTTTTTGTGTGTGTTGATTCAACATAAAGATTGTAGCTAGAGCCTATGAGAGTTCCAAAACTATACCTTCAATCTGGAGAAAGTGAGTGGAATTGAAGAAGTTGTTAAGTCTGAGGGCAAGTTTCCACCAATTGAATGAATGTGGAGGGGAAATAGTTGGGCCTCTGAGAAGAAATGGAGGGGCCTCAGACCTTACCAATGTGGGATGGAGGTGTAAAGGACTGAACATCCATGGTGAAGGTGAAATAGTTTGGTCATAAACTTATCAAAGACAAGAAGGGAAGCAGACAGGGAAAGGAACAGAAACCACTGAGGGTGAACAGTATGAAAGAGACTGATGGAAATCCCATCAGAGAAATATTCTGGTCAGAACAAAGACAAGCAGAACGGTTGTGATGTCTATTGACCCCCAACTAATATTTTCAGCCAATGAGCAGTGGGGCCGTACACAATGATTATTCTGAATGCAAGCATCATGAGGCAATCAGTGCATATGGTTTAATCGTATATTAACATTGTGATCCCCACATCCATACTTGGGACTGTAGAATTCATCGTCCACCATTCCTCAGTTGTCCCAACAATGTGAATGTTGCTGTAATACCTACCCTCAGTCAGCAGAGGGGGCCCTGCACCATGTAAAATTCACTGCTTACACCACCATATAAAATTCCTCAAAACTCCCTACTTCCCGGAGGATGCACCATGAGACACACTCTCCCTCCTCACGCCTTTCAGCGATCCGAGGACTTTTTCTCTGTCACTCCCTAGTTCACTTTTCCATCTCCCACCTACCTCCATTCACATTCTCACAGCACCTTCCCCTTTGTTGTCCTCTGCCCCTCCTCCTTCTCGCAACTTAATATGTTTAATTTTAAACCTTTCATTGTTCTGAGCTGCAATTTTAATTCTGTTTCTCTCTCCGCAAATGCTGTGTGACACTTTGAGCAGTTCCAGCGTTTTATTTTATTTTAGATTTCTGGAATCTGCAGGGTTTTTTTTCGCTTTTTGATGTGAAATTCTTCTGCAGTTTTACAAAAACTACTAACATTTACACAGTGCAGTTGCAACAGTCATAAATTTATCAGACAAGGATTTAGGGCAGTGGTCCCAATAAGCCAGGAACAAGGACTATCCTATGTATCCAACAAAAAGACAGGTGTAGCTAGGGTCCATGCGAGTTCCCAAAGCAAAAAACATCCCAAACTGAGCACTACCAGATAAAGTACCGTCCACAGGCCTGAAATGATTTAAGAGTTACATCAGGGCTGATTAAAATGAAATACTGATGAAATATATACACTGGGCTTCCCTGAACTCCTGATGTACACAGGCCAAAGCAGACAGTCAATGTCACCAAGAACCAAAATTCCAATAGTCAGCACAAGATATCCAACCAGCATTCTGGTCCCATCCCAACTACCCCTCAGCTAGCAAGACCCCACTGCCCACCAATGATCAGGACACTGAATACCTCCCTACAACAGTGGAGACTTTTAACCACTAGTAGGAGAGTCTCCCAACCTACACCCCACCCCCATCAAGAGGAAGATCCCAACCCACTGACAGGTGAGACCTCCATCCCCACCAACAGGTGAATCCCAAACACCCTAGACCCACACTAGCATGAGACACCTGACCGATAGCAACTCCCACCAACAATCGAGAAGGCCAACCCTGCCAACATGAGTCTCCAAACACCATCAGGTGAAACTCTAAACCTGCGACCAGCAGCAGAAATTCCCATACCTCCATAAGCCAGAGAGACTCCTGCTAACTGGTTGCATCACTGCCTGGTATGGAGGTTCTATTGCGCAGGATCGAAAGAGGCTGCAGAGGGTTGTAGACTCAGCCAGCTCCATCAGAGCCACAAACACTCCCCACATCGAGGTGCCTCAAGAAGGCAGCGTCCATCATTAAGGACCCTCACCACCCGGGACATGCCCTCTTCACGTTACTACCATTGGGGAGGAGGTACAGGAGCCTGAAGACCCACACTCATGATTCAGTAACAGATTCTTCCCCTCCGTCATCAGATTCTGAATGGTCCATGAACCCATGAGCACGACCTCATTCTTCCTCTTTTGCAACGATTTATTTTATTTTGTAACTTCTGGTAATGTTTATGTCCTGCACTGTACTGCTGCCGCAAAACAAGAAATTTCACGACATGTGTCAGTGATAGTAAACCTGATTCTGATTCTTCACTGCACCTGTAAGACTCCCAGCGCTCACCAGTAGGAAAGTCCCAAGCACCAACAGGTAGACTGCCTATAACCCTACCAGAAGGAGTCCCTTCCAACCTTTCCCCTCACAAGCAGAAGAGATTGCCAACAGCACCCATACCCCCATCCCACCCCCAACAACACCAGAGTGACTTCCAACCCTCACCAGCAAGGTAACTCACTGGGGACACCCTTGACCAAGGAGCCTCATGATCCCCAGTAGCAGGTGAATCTCCCAAACTACACCACTGAGAGGCTCCAAAATACCAACAAGCAAGACCTCCAACCTCACTTGCAGGTGAGTTTCCCCACCAGTGACTGAGACCTAAACCAAGCAGTAACTGAGAATGAATCTGGTCCAGTGGTAAATCAAACCTTTAAGTGGATGTTTTTCTTGGGAATGCCATTTATCTGATGCTATGTGCCTGTGATGCTGCTGCAAGTAAGTTTTACATTGCACTTGTGCACAAATGGACTTGTGCATATGACAATAAACTTGGCTTTGAATCTCTCATCCAGAGGAAAGGCTCCCAACCCTACTAGCAGGTGAGGCCTTCAATTTCATGTGCAAAATGAGGGGGATAGATACAGTAGACAGTAAAAATCTCTTTTTCCCATGGGGGGGGTGTCAAAAGCAAGAGGGCAACGGTTTAAGGTGAGAGGAGGTTTAGGGGGATCGGAAAGGGAATCTTTTTCACAGAGAGGGTGGATGAGTTTGGAAGGCATCACCTGAGGTGGTGGGGCAGATACTCTCGCAGATTTTAAAAACCATCGAGACGAGCACTTGAATTGCAAGGGCATAGAAGGCTGCAGACCTAATGTGGGTAAATGGGATTAGTGTAGATAGATACAATGGGTGGCATGAACATGGTGAGCTGAAGGGCCTGGATTGTACTGTATAACTCTATGACACCAGCAGGTGTCCTCCTAAAACACCAGCAGGCAAGACTGCCAACCACATTAACACAATACACCCAAACCTCCACCAGCTGGCCAGGCTACCAACAGATGAGTCAACTTGTCCCAGCAACAGGGCGGCACAGGGACACAGCTGGTAGAGCCACTGCATCACAACGCCAGAGACCTAGGTTGAATCCTCACCTCCAGTGCTGCCTGTGTGGAGTTTGCATGTTCTCCCTGTGACCACGTATCCTCCAGTTTCCTCCCACAACCCAAAGACGTGTGAGTTGATCAGAGAACTGACCATTGTAAGTTGTCCCTAGAGTCTTGGCGAGTGGTAGGATTGGAGGTCGATGGGAATGTAGGGAGAATAAAATGGGATTAGTGCAGGATTAGTGTAAATCAATGCTTGATGGTCGTCATGGACTCGAAGGGCCTGAAGGGCCTGTTTTCCATGATCTATGACCCCATAATAGGAGAGACTCCCAAACAGTAGCAGGAGAGACACCTAACTCTACAACAGGAGAGCCTCCCAACTCCCACCAGCTGGTAAGACCTACCTCTGCCAGCAGGTGGGATTCAAATTCCCACAAGCAGAAGAAACTCCCTACACTACTGGCTGGCGAGATTCCCATACTATGACCCACCAGCAGGTGAGTCTTTGAACACAGCAGCAGCTAAGACTCTGAATGCACACGAGCTGATTCGACTCCCCAAACATGAGCAAGTGAGACTCCAAAACCCCACCAGTAGGAAAGACTAATCTTAACAACAGGCAAGAATGTTGTCAAACTTCAGAGAAGTGCAGAAACAATCAGGCTGTAATAGTAACTGGGACTAAATCAGTGTAAAACAGATAGGGGGCACAGAAATCTTAAAATTAGATTTTTTTTTAGTCCATTCATAAAAGAGGAAGCAGATCTGGAATTTGTTTTATGGATGAAGCTGGGGTGCTGGAAAGGTATCTGTGAGAGAAGATTTTGGTGGCTGTGCTCATAATTCAGTTAGTTTTAGCATGTTATGGAAACGGACAAGGATGGACCCTGAGAAAAGTTTTCAACAAGGGACACCAAGGATTTGCTAAGACGTGTTTTAGCAAAAAGTGTATTGGAAATCGCAACTTGATTCAATGCCTTGAAGGATAGAGTGTAAGTTCAGATCAAGTATGTTCCTACAAGAAAAGGGTGTGATTTGGAAGTTTAGAACCTCCTTAATGTCAAGGAGTACACTAGGTATAGTAAGTCTGTAAAGGGAGGTTTACGTTGGATCATCTCGCACCTTACCTCAAAACATTCTATTACCTGCAATGGGTCCCCAGGCACAATCTTTCACTGGATGACCGGGTAGGACAAGCACAGTGCAGAGCCTTTTTATTTTGAAAGTGGTCAGTCTTTGTCCTTGTAATTGCTTTGCCCAGCTGGTTAAACTCCACCTGCAACCTTACTAACTATCTAAGCTGTCAAGGTGATTGAAAATTTGTACATCTCCAATAATCTTGGTTCAAAACCTATCAACATTTAAAATACTATTTAAAATATTTAAAACACAAGGAAACAATTAAATACAGTTAAATGCATTTAAATCTACCTAGCTAAATACAACAAGGAAATGAATTTGCCCTTCAGCTTCTCATCACAGCCATTTCTTCCAATTAAAAATGAATGGACATGCCTGAGGTTCAGCAGCCTACATGGAGAGAAATCTGAGGGAGTTCTGGTGCTTCCACTAGACCCTTAAGGAGAGTCAAATGACGGTCCCCGTTGTTCTAAGGGACAACCAGCTGCACAAGTTCAGGACTTTCCACCTTCAATCCCAAGCATCTGCGCAGCCAGGTGAGAGAATGCTGGCAATGCCTTCAGGGGACCATCTGGGCCCTCAAGACCATCGAAGGCATAGAGGAGCAGGGATGGCTTTTAAAAAGGAAATTATAAAGGGAAAGAGAGAAAGAAAAAATATTGGCCAGTAGAATCAAAGATAAACCCCAATGTGTGTTATGACAGAGAAAGTAAGTCAGTAATTTGGAAATACAGGGAACTTTCCCCATTTAAACTAAAATGCTTATTTACAAGAAAGTCAGAGAGGGGTAATAGTGCCAATTTGATTCTGCTGAATTGTTCTACACGACTGTGCATTAGTGAACTAATCTCATGCGCTAACGATGGGATAATTTTTCTTTTCACAGTGTGAGTAGCACACCAAAGATGGTAGAAGAACAATGGTCGAAGATCCAGCACCAGCATTCTGCAAAGCAGTAGTACTTATTGCATTCAGGGAGTGATGATCTTTTAGTGCTGTCCGCTCCAGTTATATTCTGGGGACATTTCTTTCTAAATGGAATAGGAAAAGGAATAAATGAGTAGAAACTACTACAGATCAACAAGTTAACTTGCATGTGAAGATGATAGTGCATGGGTAACTACATGTTTACCTTGAATCCATCTTCACAGAGGACAACAATGTCATAGAGGCAGAAAAGGAGGAGCAGTATGAAATACTGGATGAGATAAACATAGGAAGAGAAAATATGAAGGGATTTAAGCACCTGGGAAAGTCGATTGAACCATCTAAATGAACACATTCTAAATGTTTGTGCCTGAGGATAGAGAAGCAAAGAGAGGAAACAGTCCTAATGGTCCCGACCCGAAACGGCAACCATCCTTTGCATCCACAGATGCTGCTTGACCCACTGAGCTGTTCCAGAAGTTTGTTTTTTGCTAGGTTAAATAGTGAAGGCTGAAATCCTCTCTGGCCTCAGCTGAGCTGGAGTACTAGAGGATGTCTGGTACCAGTGCCCTTGTCTAAAAAGGGAGAATGCATATCATTTGCCAGTGTCAATGGACCGTCAGGTGGACAGGAACGTGGCATGAGTGATTCTTTAAAGGGAGAGTGAGCTGTTGTGTTGGGAGGACAAACAACGCAAGGGAATACCCAACAAATGGTGGGACACTGAGATGTGTAGAGGAAACACAAGAACCTTTGATTGTATGCCCACACCTCACTAACGGGTGCAGGACAGGTAGATAACTTGCTAAGAACATGATCAGATGCTTCCCTTGATTGGCAAAGGCACAGATAGCACAGAGGCCATGTTAGGATTGCAGAAGACACTCTGTTAGTCACGTAATTCTGCTCACTGCATTAGACGGAGAATGTGATAGTGCTGGAAAGGATATAGAAAGTATTTTTGAGGGTTTTTCCAGGACTTGAAAATTCCAGCCATGAGGTCCACTTGGGAGCCTGCATTGTTTACTCTGGAAGAACAAGACTGAGTTAATTATGAAATATAAAGCTGTGAGGAGCCTTGATAGAGTGGATTGAGAGGACTTAGTGATTGATCCCTGGGCAAAACAAAGTAAGGCACATAGAGTTAAACAGTTGGTAGAAGGATTAGAGAGGGGTTTCTCACCCAAAAGCTGGTGGAGTCTGAACTCACAGCCACAAAGGAGTGGTGGAAAGCAGAACGCTTCAGTGCATTTATAAAGTACCCGGATATACAATTGATATACAGTACCTTACAGGAATACAGGGAATAAAATAATATAGGACCTGTCAGTACTTCAGTGAGGCAGTGTGGATGTGATCGGAAAATGGCCACTTCAGGGTTGTAGGTTGATATGATTCCAGAACATGTGGAGGAGATCATAGCCCTGTGATTGTTCCCACCAACTAGGTGGGAGACAGAAAGCATGAGAGAGCAATGAGTAGGATGAAAAGAGGAAAAAGTAACTAGAGGGGTGAAAATCAAAAAAAAAAAACAAAATGCAGCTGCTGGAGATCTGAGATAAAAACTGAGAATGCTGGGAACACTCAGCAGGTCAGGCAGCATCTGTGGAGAGAGAAACGATTAATGTTTCATGTGCAGGAGCCTTCATCAGAACTGGAAAAGAGAGAAAGCAAGTTAGTTCAGGCAGCAGAGAAGTTGGGAAGACAGTGGGTAGAGCAAAGGGTATATCTCTGATAGGGTGAGACCAGGTGACTCAATGTGGCAGTTAATGAGCATTAAAATCAGATTAAATTTCTTTGTCTGTGTAACTTGTAGCTAATGGTAAAAGCTGTGTGACACGCCCAGCAGACTAGATTATACAAAGAGGAGAAAAGAAAAACTGAGCCAAAATATGTGCTGTTGGTGTGCTGGAGTACCAGAGGATTTCTGATATGGTATCATTATCTACAAAGAGATTACGTGATACCTTTGCAGACATCAATGTGGAATGTTGTACCATGTTGTACAGGGTGATTCACACTAGGGTTGCATGATAAATTCCATAGAATTCCCAGGAAAATTATGGAGCTATCTGAAAGGCTTTTTCAAGTAACTAACAATTAAACTGAAATAAACCACAGGATTCCTGCAATATTTCAATGCTTGTTGTAGCACAATGAGACAATCTGTCACAAAGGCCTGTTGTGTTTTTGAGAATGGCTCTGTGTAAGTCAGTTGACTCAGTTTTCCTTGGAATTAGTCCAAAATTCTGTATTAGAATCTGTAAGCTAATTATTTTTGCACATTATTGGTAACCTTAAATCTAGTCAATATTTAACATATTTAACTAGGCACCTGGTTTACTAAAAGTAGCCCAACCTCTTTTATTTCCCCCAGATGACAACAGGCCTGATGTAACTTTAAATGTATTTTCTGTATTCAGTATATTTGATAATAGAGGCATGTGTTTTCATGCAGGAGTAATTCAATATATGTGTGTATCTGTGTAGGACCTATGTTCACTAATATTCCTCAGTGAATGGAACATCCTTACCAACTTTCTGCATATGTGACTCCAGTTCAATATCAGCAGAGCCAATTTTGAATGCCTCTGATGTGAATTAAGAATTGCATCAAAACACTTCGAAGAATAACAAGATGGTAACATTTTAAAAAGACCAGAAAAAGTAGGGAAAACTGAGAAATGCCAATGATGGCCACATCTAGAAAATGAATTGAAGAAGAGTTAACAATGAGAAATTAAAGCTGAGAGTAAGCAGTATGGTGAGATTGTAAGCCAACTTGCCACTTAGAACTGTAAGCATTTGTATCTTTCAGGAACGAAGGTCATGCAATGCTCAAGCCTGTACCAAGTTCCAGCCTCCAGTTCCCAAACAGCACTCACTTTCAACCTTCCTCTCCATACCTGCTACAATGCAGAAATTCACTGGACAGTGCACATTGTTCGTTGTTGTGAAGCTGCCCTTAAGTTGTGTGCACTTTGCAAAACCAGTGGGAAGTCATCACAAACATTCCCACTGAGCCTTAACTGGATGGGGAAGGTCAGCCTTTCCACTTTGGCTGGGAATTCTACTCCAGGTTTTCCAACAAACATTGGTTAGCTACCCCACAACTGGTTCCAGGAAACTATTGTGGACCAAGCTGCTGTGTTTCTACCTTACAGAATGATTTACAGTTCAAATGCTCCTACCTGTTTCAAAGGCTTTGGCAAATACAAGCTGTGTTAATACAAGTTCTTTCTTCCAAAAACTCTAGTAACTGGCAGCATGGAGAAAATTAGCTCAAGAAGTATTTCCAAAACTGTGCAAAATATTAACTAAAGGAAACATATATCTTTAAAAACCAAGGAAGTGCCAATCAAGCTCTTAAAAAAGCTTGCAGTAACCTTCCCATGAACTAAGTGGCTGGGCCCCACCTAGAAACATAATTCTAATTTCCAAACACATTTTGAGGCATCTAGCCTGGCTACCTCGCACACTCATTGCTGGTGAAATCTAGCTATAACCTATAATTGGGATCTTTAGAGTGAGTTAATTAAGAAGCATAAAGACCTAGATAGATGGATAGAAGGGACCTATTTCGCATTGAGAGGCAGTGTGGAGGGAGGAGGGTGAATAAATAGGGGGCACAGAGTTAAGTATCTGTCAAAGGTTTATAGAGAATCGAGGAAGTATCTTTATTAGACACATGTACATCGAAACACACAGTGAAACGCATCTTTTTTGTGCAGAGTGTTCTGGGGGCAGCCCGCAAGTGAGAAAGATACTTTCTCACCCAGAAGTAGATGGGGTCTTTAACTCACTGCTACAAAGAGTGGTGGGAACAGCAACCCTCAGAAAGCCCTCCCATCTTTTTTCATGTGACTGCTTACAGGGCTGCTGCATATTATAGGGTTGAATCATTTTAGTACATACTTCCCGGAAGCAAGTAAACATGAATACTAATTAAGGAATTGTCTGTACAATTGCCTCCGTAATACCTACAGCAGAAATTTTGATGTTGAATAGGGTTGTCAAGCAGGCTTCTATATCACCATTTCATAAAAAGTCCCCCTGATTGCGAAATTCTGAGCTGTCATGCACACCAGAAAGGGCCCGACTCACTGGACCTTGCTCAAAGTTCTTCTGCCTGTCAGCTCTGGCTACTGTGGGAAGTCGAGTGCCCAGATAAAATCAGCTGGGGAGTGGATTGGGTGGCAGCTGGGATAGGGAGCTAGGTGGGAGGATTGTTGAGTGGAGACAATTGAGGGTGCGTTTGAAGACAGAGATGCAGGTGGGTAGTAGGGCAAACACAGGAAGAAGGAGCTAGGTTAAGAGAGGCGGAAGAGTCAGGGAAATTGGCTGTCGGTGTTGTACACCATTTTATAGGTTTGCATTATTATCCCAAAATTGTGTATTTGTGGACATGAAACAGAGAGAGGACGAGAACAAACATCTGGAAGTTTTTTTCCAGTGCTTATAAATGCAGATTCTATATAAAAATCTATCATGCAGTACAGAAAGGTACTCTGAAGTACTCCAGATGGAGTCTGAAATTTGCTATGCAAGAGAATTTCTAGTTCTGAGTGCAAGAGTTTGCCTGATAGTCTAGGCCATTATCTGCAAAGAAATATAGTTTTTAACCCTAGAAAGGCTGTAACAAGAACAAAGCCTAAAACACAATACACCTATGTTATGTCAGCTTTGTCACATTAAGGGCTAACGTGATCACATTTCCCATGACCTGCTTCATGGCCAATGATAAATTATCAACACTTACTTTATTAGTGGAGCTCACCATTTCAAAGTTTGAATCAAACCCTCTTTCAGATATCATTCCTGTTGGGTATAAGTGGATTCTGTAAGATCAAGAACCTTCACCAACACAGGCAATGTTCTTTTAGAAGGAATGATCTCTAAAATCATCATTCCACTCATCATCGTGGCTATCCCTTGAGGTCGAGGATGATGGTCTTAGTTCCATTGATCTATTTGTGGGCTCTCAAGTGGCTTATGAGTACTTGAGAAGTAGCCCACAGAGCGAAGATGCCTGTGTGTGTATTTGTTTAACGTGTACTTGATGTTGCATGACAAAAAGCACATGATACTTCACAAATCAACCAACTGATTCCAATGGCATGGAAACCACGAATTGTTTCAACTTTCATCGCCTTCACAGCCATTGAGTTCGAAGTAACTTCGTCCACCTGTTCCACCGTTGAGGTCTTGGTTGGATTGTTCTTTGTCAGCAACCTCACCATCGACCTTATCGTCATGGGTGACCCTACCAGGAACATAGCTCCAGACGGCATCGCTCTCAGGATCTCAGGACCACATAAGGTTCTCCACCATGACAAGGTGACAATCCATGGAGAAGTAAATTCTATGGATTTACTAAAGATTAACTACTTTTATATCACTTTGAAATGCATTCCAATACGTGTTGACAGGTTCATGTTCATGGAGGACGTTTCAACGACCACTGCCACGATATTCCCAAGTTTGCAAACAGACAATTTTGACTTGAACTCACTCTGTGTGTATATTTTGTGCTCCATGTAAAGTTCTACTTCATAGTTGACTATCATTTCTTAGCCCATTTGCTTAAGTGGTTGATGAGTGCCCATGGAATTACGGGAAAGATATTAGAATGGGGAGAGCATTGGCTGATAGGCAGAAAGCAAAGGGTGGGAATAAAAGGATCCTGTTCTGGTTGGCTGCCGGTTACTAGTAGTGTTCCGCAGGGGTCGCTGTTGGGGCCACTTCTTTTTACACTGTCTATCGATGATTTAGATTATAAAATAAATGGTTTTGTGGCTAAGTTTGCAGATGACATCAAGATAGGTGGAGGAGCAGGAAGTGTTGAAGAAACAGAAAGGTTGCAGAGAGACTTGGACAGTTTAGGAGAGTGGGCAAAGAAATGGCAGATGAGATACAATGTTGAGAAATGTGCATTTGTTCACTTTGGAAAAAGAAATAAACGGGCAGATTATTATCTAGATGGGGAGAAAATTCAAAATTCGGAAGTGCAAAGGAACTTGGGGGTCCCCGTGCAGGATACCCTAAAGTTTAACCTCCAGGTTGGGTCGGCGGTAAGAAAGCAAATGCTATGTTGGCACTCATTTCAAGAGGAATAGCGTATAAAAGTAAGGATGTGTTGATGACGCTCTATGGGACACTGGTGAGACCTCATTTGGAATACTGTGTGCAGTTTTGGGCCCCTTATCTTAGAAAGGATGTACTGATGTTGGACAGGGTTCAGAGAAGATTTACAAAGATGATTCCCGGAATGAAAGGGCTGACATACGAGGAGCGTTTATCAGCTCTTGGACTGTATTCATTGGAGTACAGAAGAATGAGAGGGGACCTCATAGAAACATTTTGAATGTTGAAAGGCCTGGACAGAGTAGATGTGGCTAAGTTGTTTCCCATGGTGAGTGAGTCCAGGACAAGAGGGCACAGTCTTAGAATTAGAGGGTACCCATTTAGAACAGAGATGCAGAGAAATTTCTTTAGCCAGAGGGTCGTGGAATTATGGAATTGGTTGCCACGTAAGCTGTGGAGGCCCGATCATTGGGGGTGTTTAAGGCGGACATTGATAGGTATCTAATTAGTCAGGGGATCAAGGGATATGGGGAAAAGGCCGGGAACTGGGGCTAGATGGGAGAATAATTTAGCTCATGGTGAAGTGGCGGAGTGGACTCGATCGGCCGTATGGCCTACTTCTGCTCCTTTGTCTTGTGATCTTCGTTTTTGATCCCAATGAATACGATGATCACTGGGGTGTATCGTTGAGGTTACCAGAAAACTTAATAGAAGGATTACAGACCTAAACATAACTGCAATCAGTGAAATAACTTAAATAATGCCAATTAAACTCCCTTGCTGAATTCTCACTGCCTCAAGGGCTTACTCAGTTATCATCATTAACAATCTTCAGTACTGTGCCTACTTTGAATTCACTTTCAAGATTGATGATTATGTCTGCAAGGATTACAGCCACAGGAAGAACCAACATGGGCACGGGGATACCAACACTTGCACGTTCCCCTCCAAGCACACAGCATCCGGACTTGGAAACCCATCACCAGTCCTTCTTCGTCAGTGGGTCTCAATCCTGGAACTCCCTCACCAACTACAAAATAGGAGCTCCCTTCACCACCACAAGGACAGCAGGAAAAGTCTCACCACCAGCTTCTCAAGGGGAACCAGGAATGGCAATGGAACTTGGCCTTGCTAGTGACGCCCACCCCACCTTCCCAAAAAAATAATTAGAAATAGACTTCGCTCAATGAAATTACCCAAATGACTTGAAAGCTGAAATCTGTTATTGCCAGCAGGCAGAACAGTTTGTGATATTTCTCAATGCTCATTGATATCAACAAAGTTGTATAGAAGTTCCATAAATCTTTGGGGTGTTGTAAAGTTATTACATGGTTATCTCACCATGGCAATAATTTCATAATGTTCCCAAAATAGAATTAATGAATTTGTATACCCGGATCACAAGAGGAGAACAATTGATTTACGGCTAGCAACAATGAAGGAAAAGGGACATATTTCCAAGGTAGCATAGTGTGTGACTTGAAGGTAGGCACCTCATATGTCTGAAAGAATTCATTCATCTTAAAATTGGAATGGCAAGAGAACACAGTGGATATTTTCCCCATTTCACTGGAATTTCTGTACTGCATGGAATTTCCCCTCCCATGATCTCAGTACACACAGGAATAAAGATCTCTTGGATAAGGTACCAGTCAAACAAGCCAAACCTGTATCCCAACATGAATTAGTGAGTACACTAAGTGCAGGTTGATAATTAGAGGAGGGTTTGGCTACTCAATGCAGTGCCAGTTGAATGCTTTAACTTCGATCTGCCTTAGCTGGTGTCAGTATTGATTGTACAGCACCATTATCACATAGGGATCCTTGAAATCACCGCGGCAATAGATGATTGACAACTGCGTTTTATTCTGAAATTCATTTATAGCTGTCTCAAATAAGCAGACACCTGTTTGAATTTGCTTACATTACACAGCAACCTGTTTGCTTTGCTGATTGCACACATTAACCCTCTCTATCATGACCTTGCAAACCTTACTACAACAACATGCAAATTTACGTGTCGAGAGACCAATGGCGTGAGGTGGTTTACAGGTCTGAAAATCACGAAAAAGGTGCAAGGTGTAAACAATTGGTTAAACTTGTGCACGATCCCTGGCACATAACCGGAAACTCTCACAACTAGTCAGTCCAGTTAAGCAGGAGTTCCACTGAATCTGAGACTCCATATACCCGAGAAAATGCCTTTGGTACTTTGTAGATCATGACTAGATCTCTTTTCAACCTTCCAAGCACAAACCTATCCAATTTTACCCTCAAAGCTCTGGTATAATTTTGGTGAATCTCACTGCCTCCTCTCCAAGGCCAAACTATCATTTCCGAGGTAAAGTAAGATGCAGTCAGTACTACAGATGGAGTCTGAACCTGCCTATAAGCCACCACAGAGCAGGGGCAGCCATAAAAGCCGGGTAATGAAATTGGAGCTTAAAAACAGCAAATGCTGTAAATACTCAACAGATGAAGCAGCATATCTGAAGAGAGAAACAGTGCTAATATTTCAGGCCGATGATCAGTTCTAATGATATTGGTATTGGTATTGGTATTGGTTTATTATTGTCACTTGGACCGAGGTACAGTGAAAAACTTGTCTTGCATACCGATTGTACAGGTCAATTCATTACACAGTGCAGTTGCATTGAGTTAGTACAGAGTGCTCTGATGTAGTACAGGTAAAAACAATAACAGTACAGAGTAAGGTGTCACAGCTACAGAGAAAGTGCAGTGCATTAAGGTGCAAGGTCACAACAAGGTAGATCGTGAGGTCATAGTCCATCTCATTGTATCCAGAAACATCTGATTTTCTCTCTCTACAGATGCTGCCTGATCTGCTGAATATTTCCAGTGGGTTTTCTTTCTGTTTTTATTTCAGTTTTCTTGCATCTGCAGTTTTGTTTTTGCTTTTTGAATGAAGTGGGAGCAATCCTTCACTTGATTAGAAATTAGAAACTGAAGAATAGTTTCAAACTGATCGTAAAATACAACCTAAGAGATGAAGCAGAACTGTGCCTTTAAGGGGCAGTCCTCAAAAATTAAACATCAAATTGTTGATTGTAAACCACACCTTCTCTCTGATGCCATTTGACCCAAGGCAGTACCTCTCTGTGTGAGCCTATCCCAAACAAACAGAGATATCCACAGAGTTATTAAGGCTTGATATCTGGTAGGTCAACATTGCAACCGAGCATTTATACAAATGTGTCAGTGTGTGCACGCAATATAGATTCTTCCTGCAAGTGGTTGGAACCTGATCATTGTGCTCAGGAAGCCAAGAAGCAACTGTTTATACCAAGGTGACTCAGGTAACTTTTGTACTAGTTACATTGAAATACTTGTTAGAAAGTAAACCAGCGCGGTTTAGGTTAAAACCAGCAGAGAAATGGTTTAAATCTCGGTCAAGTTGTGGGGCACTTTAAATTTCTCTTTTCAGTCATTTGTAGGAGTTTGTTTCTGTCTGGGTCAATCAGCTGGTCCCAGTTCATCCAGGACCCCATGCTTGCCCCTCACCTTCCTTCAAATGTACCAGATCTGATAGTTCAGGACTGGTGAATGTCTGGCATAATTCTGAGCTTCTTGAAGAATATAGAAATCAGCCTTTTAAAAAAAAACTTGTGCTAATTTGAGAAAGAATTGCAATCCCGAGTGTAAATGGAGGATTGGAACTCAGTCACAACCGGTGCTTAACAGAATGTTAACAAACTGGCATTGTCCCAGCTCTCTGCCCTGGTACTGTCAGAAGTGACTGGTATTATTTACATTAATGTTGCAGGTGAGGGTGTAATTGAAAGTTTAGTTGAGTTGAATCTTTTTTTAAATTCTAGTTGAGGTGTTTAGTAATTAAATCAGTCTGGCATTGTGAACTTCCTGAATCATGGAGTGTTACAGGAACAAAGATCCAGCAAAATTCATAATGCAGGGAAGGCAATTCGGAACCTCAACAGACTTCACTACTATTTCTCAAAGACTAGCTGACATTTCCAAGCTGTTCTGGTACTGTGATTAAGCAGCCAGATTCACTGAATTACGTCGGGGTGTGGTGCCATCTGGTTTTGTTATTAAAAAAGGTGGGGACCGACAGAGACACTATGGGAGGTTTTATACACTCAGATAAACAACTGGACACTGGCTCTGCACTCCTATTTTGACAATGCTCGGCTAACATGGGCCAGCATTGCATTGTGTAGCCTTTATCTGTACTACACAAAACTTCTCGGGCAGAGCCTGGAGTTCATGCATGATTTGCTTCCACTCCGGTTTGTGGGTTCTAAGGTGACTGATGAGACCAATGTGGGAATCACATACTCTTCCATAGATGAGGGAGGAGGGACCTACAGAGTTATTGTCATGTGGGGAATTGCACAGAATTGGTGTGAGCCTCGTATGCAGTGCTGCCTTAGAACATAGAACATTACAGCACAGTACAGGCCCTTTGGCCCACAATGTTGTGCCGACATTTTATCCTGCTAGCTAACCCTTCCCTCCCACCTAACCCTCCATTTCTCTATCATTCATGTGTCTATCTAAGGGTCTCTTAAATGTCCCTAATGTATCTGCCCCCATAACCTCTGCCAGCAGTGCGTTCCACGCACCCACCATTCTGTGTAAAAAAAACCTTACCCCTGACATCCCCCTTATATCTTCCTCCAATCACCTTAAAATTATGCCCCCTCGTGTTAGCCATTGTCACCCTGGGAAAAAGTCTCTGACTGTCCATTTCAAGGGTCCCGCTCCAAATTTCGCTCCAACCCACAATTCTACAAGCACAGGCACAGAGACTCACCTCTTTTCAAAGGTCCTGCTCCAAATCTGGCTCCGACTCCTGACTCTGCAAGGTGAAACTCACTTTAATGCACCTTTGTACCGTACATTGTCCTATGTTTGTTTGCAACTTGCTTGCCTGGGATTTGTGAAGAGGTGTGCACCACCTGCTGATTGTAAGAGGCTACTCTGCGTTCCCAAAGCATGGACTCAAGGTTCTCAATACCATCCCAACTGCTCCTTCACTTTGAGGGGTCCTAGGCCAGAGATCCCCAGGATTCAGTCGGGATGCTGCATCTTTTCAAGGTGGCAATGGTCACATCCTTGAGTCTTTTCCTCACTTCAGGTGGTACAGGGAGTCCTCAGGTGACAACAGGGTTCCATTCGTAAGAATGGTTCATAATCCAAACTGTTCGCAAGCAGAAATGAACAACAGTGTGAGGGAGAGGGTCACAGAGACAGGGGTGACAAGAGATGGAGCAGGCGTGGACCAGCCAGCCTCACTGACTCAGTGAGTGAGCGAGCGAGTCTGCTCAGTGCTCCCAGCTCCGCTCGGCTCCACCCAGAACCCGATTGTTGCAGCTCGTGGTGGGGGAAGGGATGGGGGGGGTGCGGAGAGAAGGCATGAGGAAATGTCCTGTTCCCACCCGGCAGAAGATGCCTGCAGCCCCGCAGCAAATGGCAAATTCATCCCCAGACATCCCACCAGTCTTTCAAAAGAGTTCATAGCCTGGGGAAGAGCTGTTATCTCTTCCTCTGGCAAGTGCCCTGAGTACCAATAAAAGGGACTGCAGCCAACGGCTACTCTCTTCTTGCTTTTGAAGCACCGTGAGTGCAGGTAGCACCTTGGGTACAAGCCATTTGAGTGGGATCTGTGGCGGGAGGCATTTTTACTTCATATTTTCGGCATCTGCAGTACTTTGTAGTTGGTGGAATCGCAGGAGCAAGAGGGAGGGAATTCCAATCTCTCTCCAGTCACCTGCTTTATTTGTGGGTTTCACTCATCTTCGTACATCGGTAGCTAATTGGTGGTCTAATTAGTTCTTTTTTTTAAGCCATTCTCAATCATGAGGGACCACCTAAGAAGAACTGCAAAATACATGCACCTACAGTGACTGATGCTCAACTCGATACATACCCGACTTCACCACTATCTGAAAATGATAGCAGTTTTCTTAAATATACGGACAAGAATGGATTGTGGGAATAAGCAAGACTTAACCCAACTAAGCATATCTTGACCCACACTTTGACAGCTCTTGGGGTTGGTCTTTACTTTATCTTTGGGTCAATAAAGGAAGGTCTGTAAAAGAGAGCCTTGAAAAAATAACATGCAATCGCTAGATCAAAACATCACCATCCTATTTCCTGTAACTGATGTTGGAGAGGGTTCAGAAAAGATTTACAAGGATGATTCCCGGAATGAAAGGGCTTACATACGATGAACATTTGTTGGCTCTTGGACTGTACTCACTGGAGTACAGAAGGATGAGAGGAGACCTCATAGAAACATTTAGAATGTTGAAAGGACTGGACAGAGTAGATGTGGCTAAGTTGTTTCCCTTAGTGGGTGAGGCCAGGACTAGAGGGCACAGTCTTAGAATTAGAGGGTACCCGTTTAAAACGGAAATGAGGAGAAATTTCTTTAGCCAGAGGGTAGTGAATTTATGGAATGCTTTGCCACATACAGGTGTGGAGGCCCAATCATTGGGGACATTTTAAGGAGGAGATTGATAGGTATCTAATTAGTCAAGGTATCAAGGGATATGGGGATAAGGCCGGAAATTGGGGCTAGGTTGGAATAGTTTTAGTTTAGCTCATGGAGCAGACTCAATGGGCCAAATGGCCTACTTCTGCTCCTTTGTCTTGTGATCTTGTGAGCTCATTTGTATTGTGATGATGGTTGTGCATGGGAGTCTGGGATGAGGGTGCTAAAGAATTATTAACTGATACTGAATGTAGCAATGCGATCAACATAAACAAACTTACAGAGTCAAGAAATACTTATTAGCAAACACTTGGTCTATCAACCAAGCTGGGAGCAGGAAGGTGATCGTGGAATGCAGTCCAAGAGCTACAATTACAGTGCCTGTTGTATTAAGATCATTATCTTCTTCTGTAATTAAAGATCCTTGCACCATACTATTGGCTTTTAACTCCACTTCCGCTCTCCTTTTTGCATTGCACATCCTTTTTTAATCGTTGTACCCTTCCATCTATTACTATCTCACCTAGAAACCATTGGAAATGTAAATTAGTGAGGTTTCTATCCTGGGCAGATAACCCTCAATGTCAGCTTAATCCATGGATGACAAGAAGAAAATCAATCTCAAGTGCACAAGTTGCTGACTAATGTTGAACAATGTACAATACAGATTCTAAAGGCACTGGCCTTGCAGTTATATCACACCTGAAATGGTGCATTAAAGCAGCACTACATACTAAGGCCATGACATTTCTGTGCAAGGCCCCACATGACAATATTCTGTCAGTCATGGGCCCAAGATGTTGTATGTGAGAAGACTGCACATAGGCCTTTGTTCTATCAGTTTGCTGTATTGCAGATAGTGAGGATTGTCCTGGAAAATAAGTTTGGGAGTGGGTTGGGGTCGTGACGTGAAAGGGTCATCAGGTTCGAGGAAGATGATCACAGGTGTACGTGTTTTTTTTTTGTAGGAGTGAACTTGATAGGTTGAGTGCACAACCTCCTTGCTACTCAGCAGGTCAAGCAGCATCTGCTTGAGCTGCTGAGCTCCTCCAGCAGATTGTTTGTTGCTGCACATTCCAGCATCTGCAGGCTCTTGTGTCTCCCTGCTACTCCCTGTGAAAAATTTCTGCAGGATCTGGGAGACTTAATGACTCAGATGGAGCTGAGTTGCAACTCGTACACCCTTTAAAAGTGGCAATCAAATACTGGGAAAAATAACGCCATTGTCTTCAGTCCCTGCAGCAAGTTCTGTTCTCTGGCCATTGAATCCATCCCTCTCTGTGGTAACTTTCCAAAACTGAAACAGACTGTTCATAAATTTGTTGTCATATTTGAATCTGAGATGAACTCTTGACACAGCTACATCGTTACTAAGATAGAAAATCAAAACGAAAACTTCACAAGTTTGAAATCCTAAATAAAAACTGAAAATGCTGCAAACATTCAGCAGATCAGGCAGTCACCTAGGAAAGAAAAACAGAGTTAATATTTCAGGTCAAAGACCCTTCATCAGAACTGAAACTGACAATTTCCATCTTTGCTACTGACTCTGACTCCACCTCAGTCTCATCTCATCCATTCCTGCAAGCCTCATTTTTTTTTAATCTTCAGAGGCCTTCTCCGTCCCTCACATGATAAGAACCTCCATCCTACAATCCTCCAGGAAATCTGTAGTCTTCCAATTCAGGACTCCTGCTCTCTACGCAAATTAAGCACTCCACTATCGTATCTTCAGTTATCTGGCTCCTAAGCTCTGCAATTCCCTTGTTAAGTTATTCCACCTCACATCCTCTAATTCCTCTTTTACGTCATCCCTTACAACTTACCTCTGATCATCTGGTCTAATATCAAACTATATCGTTCAATGTCAAATTTTGTTTGACAATGCTCTTGTGTAGTCCCTTGGGATGTTTGGCTGTGTTGAAGGTTCTATGTAAATTGAAGTTCTGTTGTGGATATAACCTAAGAAAATTACATCACAGATAGATGAAATAAAAGCTCCTGAGGTACTCAACCATGTCATCGGACGTCTATTTTTATTGAAGAAGATTTTGGTGTAGGATTCTGATTTTTTAAAAAAGGAGAAATATTTATAATCAGCTACACATTTCCCTATTTGTTCCTGAACGATGGTAGATTTAGTAGAATCGCTAAGATTATCTGCTATAAGGTATTGGATCCACTAGGACAGCAGAACAAAGGATGAAGGCTCAAACTTGTAAAGAAATCTTAGGGCCAATAACAAATTTCATTTGAGTGTGTCAGAGGAGTCAAATGTTTAATTCAGGTTCTCACTGAGCACCTCTTCTGCACTTTAAGCATGGTAACTGCCTTGGGAGACAGTTACCTCTGTTGAAGGTGCTATATTGGTATTGCTGTTGGTGTTAATAAACTTGCTCTAAGTGTGGTCAGTTTTGGAATGGGGCTTTGGTACCACAGTGGAAGATACTGAGGGGTCCTGACAAGTTGCAAGTGGGGTAGATGTTTTCTTCTGGGAGAATCTAGAAAGCTTGTTTAAAAATAAGATGATGTCCTTTTAAGACAGAGGTGAGGTGATTTGTTTTTCTCTCTGAGAATAGTGAATGTTTGAAACTTTCATCCCCATAGGGAAGTAGAAGAAAATTCTCTGATTTGCTTTTAAGGCAGAGGTAGATAGATTCTTGATAAGCAAGAGAGGAAATAGGCAGGACTGCAGAACTATGTTTACATTCAAATCAGCCATGATGTCATTGAATAGAAAAACAGACTGGGCACCAAATGGCCTGCTCCTGATCTGTATGTTTGTAAGATCAATTTAAAATCAATGAGATGGAAGAGAAATTATGCGATCCTTCAGGACAGATGACCTGAGATAGGATCAATTGATTCCCCACCTTTTCTTATTTGCACTAACTGTGTCACAATGTTGCAGTGGGTAGTGCAGCAGCCTCACTGCTCCAGCAGCCTGAGTTCGATCCTGACCTCCAGTGTTGCCTTTGTGGAGTTGATATGTTTTCTCTGTGACTGCATGGTTTTCCTCCAGGTACTTCTGTTTCCTTCCACATCCCAGAGATTTGTAGGTTAATTGGCTCCTGAAAGTTGTCCTGAGTGTAGATGGCTGGTGTGGGAACTGATGGGGGAGAGGCATATGTGAGACAGAATAGAGGGAAGTATGTGAGGGAATGTGGTTGCTCTGAGAATTGGTGTAGAATCAGTGGGCCAAATGGCCTCCTTTTGTCATAAGAAAATCTGAAATATGTTACCACTGAAGCAGGATACATCCCCTTCATAAGACTAATTGAGTAGGAAGGAGAAAGTGACTTATAAATCAGCTCATTAACAACCATTTCTTGTTAGTTCCCATTTCATTGCTTGCTAAAATGGAACTAGACTTTACTAGTACCATTAAGGTAGATCTTTTGTGAAGAGCAACACTGTAGGAGTCTAAATAAGTTTTAAAACAGGAAAAAAAACTGGAAACACTCAGCAGATCAGGCAGCATATGTGGAGAAACAGGGTGAAGCTTTCAGATCATTGCCTGTGTTAATGAATTGACTGAACTGGGCAGCCAGTGTCACAGACGTTGAAGGTCCTTACCATGGCGTGTTTGAATTTCCCCAGGAAGATTACATGATGGGCTACCCCCTGAGCTGCCATCGGCCCCAGCGGGACCTGAAAGGGAGGAAGCGGCAGAAGGGGCAGCCAGCCATCCCCCCGGACAGCCGGCCCAGTGACCAGGTCAACATTAACACGGCGACTGAGGAGGAGCTGATGACCCTGCCAGGCATGAACCGGACGCTGGCCCACAACATGGTGCTGTACCGCAACAGGATCGGGGGCTTCCGCAAGATCGAGGACCTGGCACTGGTGACAGGAGTTGGGGCCACCAGGCTGCAGCAGATGAGGCCTGAGATCTGCGTGGGGGACACGGGGCCACTGCAATCGGGGACCGAGGTCGGAGTGGGGGCCACTGGGCCGCAGGCTAGGCCCGAGGTCGGAGTGGGGGCCACTGGGCCGCAGGCTAGGCCCGAGATCGGCTTGGGGAACCGAGGGCGCTCCCGTTCCATGGACAACCTCGACCTCCTCTCTTGCACCAAGCTTAACATCAACCTGGCCTCAGAGAAGCAGCTCACCACCTTGCTCGGAGTCTCCGAGGAGATGGCCCGCCGCATCGTCCACCACCGGCCGTACCGGCGTGCCGACGACCTGCTGCGGGTGACTGGGCACCACGCCTTCTCCTTGACCCCCATTAGCTCCAGGCTCAGCGCTGCCCTCCCGAGGCCTGCCTCCACCACCACCACCACCACCACACCACAGCCGTGCATCCCCCTACCTTCCTTCTGCAGTCTGCAGGACCTGAGCCTGAACCCCGGCCTCCGGCCTCGCACCCCCTTGCTGTTCGCCCCCCATGCAGCCTTCACCGGCTGCTTTGGTGGCAGGAAGGTCATTCGTGTCGGTACCTGGAACCTACAGGGCCTCAACTTGGACAAGGTCAACAACCCTGGAGTAAGGGAAGTCATCTGCATGACCCTACTCGAGCACGGGTTTGTAATAACTTCATTCATTCATTGAATACCTCATATGACCTATCAGCTCCATAGTAGTGTTCATACTTCACTCTATCTGCACATCCCTAGAATCCCTTCAGCTTCCCCTTAAGTGTGTCAATTCACTAAAAACAGACAACTGGAAACTTGGTCTGCAGACTCCTCGCTGCAAAGCTTGTACAAGACGTTGGTGAGGCCGCATTTGGCATATTGTGTACAGTTTTGGTCACCCTGCTGTGGGGAAGATCCATGAAGCTGGAAAGAGTGCACAAAAGATTTAAAAGGATGTTGCCAGGACTCTGGGGACTGAGTTATAGAGAGAGGTTGAGCTGGCTAGGACTTTATTCATTGGAGCATAGGAGAATGAGGGTTGATCATATAAAGGTGCATAAAATTGTGAAAGGCATAGACAGGGTGAATCCACACAGTCACTTACTCAGGGTTGGGGAATCAAGAACTAGAGGGCATAGGTTTAAGGTGAAAGGGGAGAGATTTAATAGGAACCTGATGGGCAACTTTTTCACCCAGAGGGTGGTCCGTATGTGAAATAAGCTGCCAGAGAAAGTGGTCGAGGCAGGCAAGTTAACAACATTTAAATGACACTTGGACAGGTACATGGTTAGGAAAGGTTTAGAGGGATATGGGGCAAACATAGACAAAGGGGCCAGCTTAGATGGGCATCTTGGTTGGCATGGACCAGTTGGGAACTATATGACTATAAATCAAGAGGACATTGTGTTAATCTAACAATGAGGAATGTTTGGCCATAAGCCTGCAGAGCTCATTACCTATGACAAATAGCTTCTTATGTTACCTTGTATATAGAAAACAGTATTACGAAGTCTTCTCACGTATTTAAAGCACTGAAAAAGCACATCCAGTTCAAAAGATCCACACCTGTGTTTATTCTCTGCACGAGTCTTCTCCAAAACTTTGCACTTTACTTACACTGCAGTTCAATTCCTAATTAGGCTTCCATTCTGCAGATGCATTAGTCTTCCTTCATTTTGTCACACTCCTCTGTATAAGGCATAACTCATCATCCACAAGTTTTGAAACTATTCCAATCCTCAAATGCAAATTATTTATGCAAACACTCTGAAAGGTATCCTGCATAAAATAGTTTCTACTACTTTAACTCCAAAAACACACTTCAGTCACACCTCAAGCAAAGGTCTGTTAGATTATTCCTTTATCCGTGTAAGTATTGGCATTGATTTTTCCCATCCCTGGTTGATCTTTAGGGCTGTGTTCAGCCTCCTTCTTAAATGGCTGCAGTTGAGGGGTGCTTATGGATTTTGACCCTGTGGTAGCGAAGGGCAGGATAATGCGATATGTAAAAGATGCTGTCCCTGCTAGCCCTGCAGGTTTGGGAGGTACCTACTTGCAGTGACATAAAAGGAGGCCATTTAGCCCACCAGGGCAGCTCCTAGCAGGGCAATCCCATCAGCCCCTATATTCTTCTTCTTTGCTCCCTGTGTCCCTGCAAGTTATTCTCTCTCACATGCCTTCTTGGATTCACCACTTATCGATGCTAAGGGGTAATTTACAGCAGTCAGTTAACTCATCAGCATGTCTTTGGGATGTGGGAGCAAACTGGAGCACTCAGACGGGGGGAGGGGGGAACCCTCATGGTCACCGGGAAAGCATGCAAACTCCACACAGGCAGCACCAGAGTTCAGAAGCAAACCCAGATAGCTGAAGCTGTGATGACTGGTGAAAAAGTGTCGATGGATTGCTGCAGTATATCCTTTGGTTAGAACACACTGCAGCCACGATGAGCTAATGGCAGAGAGTGAGTGTTTAGATCAACTGAACAGTAACCAATCTCAATCCTCCCTTTACAGGAAGTGGATTTAACAATGTTAGGTAATGCATTTGATTTCCTAACTTCTAAATGACTGAAAGCAAATCTGCTTTTATGACTAAGCAGTGTTATCTGGGTAACATAAAGTTCTGAACAGTCCTTTTTAAACCAGTTTCAAGGTCAATATTTATCGAGTGACTGTTTCAATAAAGCAGGTGTGGTGCTACCGGTACTCAAGGCGTGCAGCTATTTACTTAGTAAGGTGCAGAGAGTGAATCAAAGGTGTATTTTCCTATTATCACTAATTTTAGTGAAGAACTTCTTGCAACGTACAGATATGTACCACTGTCCCATCATCACCACTACCTCAACATCCTGGAACGCCCTCCCTGGTGGTACTTTGTGTCCCTTTCTTCATTCAGCTCTTCGGAAAGTAAGCTGACCAACTAGGCCAACCCAGTAATTACTAGCTTATTTAGCTTAAAACCTTCCGTGTCCATAAATCTATCTTCCTCCTTCTTCAGTAGATGCAATGACTTGGCCTCCAGACCCTTCGCTACCCACTGAATGAAGAAACGTCTCCTTATCCAAATGTATTGCATAGTATCCTTGGACAGTGACTCCTCATTCTAGAACCCACAGCCAGAAGAAACAATCTCCTTGCTTCCAGTCTATCTGGCCCTGTCAGAATTTTATGCTCCAATGAGATCCCCTCTCATTCGTATAAACTCTAGTGAAGGCAGGCCTAGTTGACTCAACATCTCCTTGTATGACATTTCCTCTGTGCCCGGAGTCAGTCTAGTGAAGCCTTGCTGCATGTCCTCTATGGCAAGTACATTATTTCTTAGGTATCAGAATCAGATTTATTATCACTGATTTGTATGACATGAAATTTGTTTTGTGGCAGCAGTACCGTGTAAAGACATAAAATTACTATGTTACTAAAATAAATAAAAAGTGTAAAGCAAAAAGAATAACAAGGTAGTGTTCATGGACCATTCAGAAATCTGATGGCAGAAGCTGTTTCTAAATTGTTGAGTGTAGGTCTTTAGGCTCCTGTACCTCCTCCCTGATGGTAATAACAAGGAGAGGCATGTCTTGGATGGTGAGGGTTCTTAGTGATGGATGCCGCTTTTTTGAGACACTGCCTCTTGAAGATGTCCTTGATGGTGGGGAGGGTTGTGCCCGTGATGGAGCTGGCTGAGTCTACAACCCTCTGCAGCCTTTTGCGATCCTGCACATTGGAGCCTCCATACCAGGTGATGATGCAACCAGTCAGAATGCTCTCCATCGTATATCTATAGATATCTTTCAATATAATATAAAAAGACCAAAACGGCACACAATACTCCAGGTATAGTCTCACCAAAAATGTGTACCATTTTAATAAGACATCATCGCCACTGTATTCAAAACCTCTTGAAAGTCAATGAAAGTCAACATTCTGTTAGCTTCTTAGCTGCTTGCTGCACTGCATGTTTGCTTTGCATCCTTTTGTATATCAGCATTTTTTCAATCTATCACCATTTAAATAATCCTCTACCTTTTTGTTTTCTTACCAGAGTCTAACTTCACAATTATATATGTTGTTCTGAATCTGACGTGTATTTGCCCAATCACTCAACTGTCTTGCTTTCAGTCACTTAGTAGTTAGGAATCTGTCTTGAAGCCTCTTTGCATTCCTCTCATAACCTGCAATCTCATCCAGTTTCATGCCTTTGGAAACACTAAGTTAGACATTAGTTTATTGGGGAAGTCTACAAATGAAGATCATATTTTCTGGAAGTTCTATTTAGCTGTTATTTCTCAGGTCCACTGTCCACCAGCATTCCAACGGAATTACTCTCCTTACCCACATCCTTTCCAAAGAATATCATGTCTGCACGAAATAGTCCCATGGACAGTAGTCTAATAGATTGGTTTTCTTTGCGTGAGTCCGTACAGTGAGGACTGACATGCTATTGGGCTTCATGTGCCACACAATCACGCCCAGTTCTATTGTTACTCTGGACCAGACATGGTCACTCCACTCCCCCCATCACAGGAACCAACAGCAAGATGACAAGCCATATTTTGAACCTCTCCTTGCTGGTGATTACATTCTCCATCAGTACTACGATGAGAGCATTAGTTCTGGTGTTTAACCACTGGGCCTCCATTATGAGTTACTAGTTATCATTTAAAGGAAAATGTTATTTCTTTGCCTCCGTTCTATACGTAAATAAAGTCAAGGGGGCTGAAAGTAGCACCTATGCAACATGTCTGGCCAAACGGCACTGGTGCTTTGGTATTGTCACGAAAGACCAGCAGAATAGAATAGCAAATAAACTGAACGTTATGGTGAATAAAGCCTGGGTTTCACTGGCAGTGAGAAGAGCTTGTGGTAACTTTTTAGGTGAGGGGAAGGAGAAGGAAAAGTCTCAATCTCCGTCTTATCCCTCCATTCACTGAATTCTTTACGTAGACCCTATGTAGCTCCTCTAAAGCTGTGAGCATTGCATGCGGCTCAAGTTGTGCGCTCCCTTCCCCAGAGCAATTGACACCTGCTCTGATATCAGAATCATTTTCATTTCTGTTCTTCAAGCATGTTCAATAATTTCTCCCTTTGCATGCATCCCAATATGAGATCTAGTATTGTCCTGGATATAGTTATTTACTAAACAAGAATAAAAGTAAGATTAATAAGAAGGGTTGTTTAGGGTGAATAGGATTGAAATCGTTTGAGGGAAAGGAAATAATCACAAAAGAGAGAAAGTAATTGAAAGATTTGCTGATCAGATTAGATGAAGTTGGTCAGGAGGAGGATCAAATGCTGTAAGAATGGACAGTTTGGGCCAAATGACTGTATTCTCTGCAATGCTGAGAATGTTTACTTGATGAGGACTTGTTGGCTGTCAGTTGATGTGACTAATGTCAGGTTATGTCTGTTGCAGGATCAAGCTATTGGCCATTCAGGAGGTGCTGCATGAAGATGCTTTAGATAAGGTAACCTCACTTGCTTGCCTTTCTTAGTTTTACACATAGGGTGTTTTTACTGTAAACACACAGAAGGTCTTGCATTTGGAAATATTCCAAAAGCTTACTCAGTTGAAAGCGAAATCTTGCTCAGCAAACATTCTAAGAAGCCTGTGATTTTCTTTCGCTGGGTGTTTTATCTCCATGCTTTTGGCCACATGGTACACTCTAGTATGAAGTAATGGGAGTTAAGAAATTGAGATATTATCTAATTAAGAAAGGAAGACAAAAGAAAATAGGAACCTTCTGACCTGTTGGCCTAACATCAGTAGTGAGGAAAATGTTAGAATCTATAATGAAAGATGTGATAACAAAATGCCTGGAAAAAAAGATTAACAGGATTGTACATGGACTTATGAAAGGAAAATCATATTTGACTAATCTATTGGAGTTCTTAGAGGATGTGAACAGTAGGATAGATAAGGAGAAACCAGTGGATGTAGTGTATTTAAATTTTCAGAAGAATCTCAATAAGGTTCCTATACAGGAGGTCACATGGAATTGAAATCATCCACTTTGGCTCATGAACCAAGAATGCTAAGCACTTTCTACGTGCCGAGAAACTAGGAAATGCAGATGTTCAAAGGGATATGGGTGTGCTTGTACACAAGACAGCTGAAAGCTAGCATGCAGGTCCAGCAAGTAATAAGGAAGGCAAATGGTAGGTTGGCTTTCATTACAAGAGGAATTGAGTACCGGAGTATAGGTGTTTTACTGCAATTATATTTACCATTCAAGTTTCAAACTTGAGCTTGAAACTTGAGCTACTGTTGGTGAGACTGCACCCGGAGTGTTGTGTACACTTTTTGTCTTATCTTAAAAAGGGACATACTTGCCAGGGAGAGAGTGTAATAAAGCTTCACTAGACCAGCACCCCAGGATGGCAGATTTGCTGTCTGAGGAGAAATGGAGCAGAATGGGCCTGTGTTCTCTAAACCTCAGAAGAATGAGAGGGGATGTCACTGAAACGCAAAATTGTTACGGGGCTCGACAGGGTGGATGCAGGGAGGTTGTTTTCTCTGTCCAAGGAGTCTAGAACCGGTGGGGGTCACAGTCTCAGAGTAAGAGATAATCCATTTGGGATTGAGTTGAAGAGAAATTTCTTAACAAAGAATGGTGAATCTTTGGAATTTTCTATCCAAGAAAGCTGTGGAGGCTCAATCTTTGAATGCATTCAAAACAGAGTTTAGTAAGTTTCTAGACAATAAGGGAAGCAAGGGATATGGGGTGTGTGCAGTAAAATAGCACAGAGATGGAAGATCAAACGTGATTTTTAAGGTGTTAAGGGGAGCAGTTGGGGTGGGAGGTTAGGAAGAAGCGATCCATTGGGTGGCACAACTTCGAGAGGCGTAAGACAATTCTGGTGTTATGGGGGGAAGGGGTTGGGGAGGTGATCTTAAGGACAGAAAGGCGATACAAGGGAATAGTACATTGTCCAAGGGATGAGTGAAGAATGATAGAGCAGGTTCAAATGACTAGATCGCTTTTTCTTACTCCCAGTTCTTATGATCTTATTCCAAGCACCCCAGTATCAGAGAGAGGTTATGCATGGACATCACGGTATAACACTTTGCAAAAAACATTTCTGTTATTTTTTTGCCTAGTCAGTAATGTTCACCTATTACACAGTGAATTTTGACTGTCTGGCAGTTCTGTTTGAACTATGCAACATTCAGCTCCAGAATAAACTGTGATGGACATCACATCAGAGGGGAGCCTTGTCAATGACCTCTCACTGAATGAGAAGTGCATTCACAAAGTAAATTTTTTCTAGTTTCAAAACCTTTATTCCTGGAAGTTCAAAAATACCTAATTCTGTGTTCTGGACAAGCAGTGGTTGAAGTTCGAAGAGAGGAGGTGTTGCCCTGTCAGAGGTGCTCCAAGGAAGCTTGGGCCATCTACAAGCTCAGATTTCAATGGCGTGCATCAAGTTCCCACACTGAGACGCTCTGCAGTTTGAGTCTGCAGAAGGAGGGTGGCATCTGGAGGAGGGCCTATGTATAATCTCAGCTGACTTGGGGTGAGGGGATCCAGGGAACTCAGTTGTCTCATTATGACTGAAAGCTTCAGTTTGATTTAAGTCTCCAGGAAGGCACGATTTCAGGGAAGAGAGGAGGTAATCCTTGGGGAATGTGGTGGGGGGGCATTCATAAAGCATTAAGAGAGGCAGCTGGGAAAGGGGATTACAGAGAAGCAGTCCAATGGGCAGCACAACTTTGAAAGAGGTGAACTGTTCTGGGTTATGGAGGGTAGTGATGGGGGTAGATAATCTTGAGGAGAGAGAGGCAATAGAGGAAAAGGGGGAATAGTACAGAGTTCAAAGGATGAGTAAAGAATCCATAGTGGGGCAGGATTTGCAGTTTAGACAGTGGCCATTCAGCCCATTGTGTCCAAGCCAGCCAAAAGTAAAACTCTTTAAACGTTCTGGCCCTCGTTCTGTAGCCTTGTAAAGCAATAGATCTTCAGGTGCTCATCCAGGTACCTTCTAGATGTGGAGGGGTTTTCAGGCACACTGAGTCCCAGTTACCCAGTACATCTTGGCTGAAAGAAATTTCCTTACCATCCCTCTAATTCTTCCACTAATTAACATAAATCTGTGTCCCATTGAGACCTCTGAACTTTTCTGTTTGTCCCACCTTTGCATCTCATCACTTCATACATCTCACCTTAATCTTCTCTTGCTCTTTATTGTTGAAATGAAAGTAATCCTAGCCTTGTCAGTCTCTTTTCATAACGATAATTCACTAGCTCTGGCAATTCTTCATAAATCTCCTATGCACCATTTCTAATGCTTATATCTACTTTTGTACCGTAGGATGGTAACCAGGGAAGTACTCACGACTTAGGTTGTTTCTGAACTAATGTCCTTGCATGGCTTTCCTGACGTTGTATTCTCTGCTGAGTGTGAGCTCCCTCTGAGTGGAAAAGTTGTTGGGTGCTGAGGTGGTCGCCATGGAAGGTGTTCCAGGTGCATGACATCCATGATAGATCCAGACACATGCCCTTTGCAAATCAATTTTGTTTGCAGCATAGTGCTTCGAAACACAAGGAAGGCTCAGTTTTCAGTCCGAGCAGTGTGCACAGTAAACTGTGAGCTGAAGTGCTGTGTGGCAGTCTGATTATAAATGCCTGTATTGTGTGGTTGGCCCTTTAAACACCATTGTTTTTGAGCCCACAGCCCCCAGGAGCTGGATCTTTCTGTGACTGAACAACAACTGTCACTTTCAGAATAATATGATTCAAAATCTCAATGATAGGAAATTTTGGGTGCTGTGTTTCTGTTAGTGTCATTAGGGTGAGTTTAACACTGGATAGACAGCACTTGGGAACCCAGAAACATGGGAAAAGTACTTCACTCTGCCATGATGCGATTCGCAACACTTTTTTAGTCCAGTGCGCATGAATTTCCAGCCCAGTGTATCTGGATCAATCAGGGACACCGGAATGTGCAATTAAGCAACCTTAAAAAGTAAGAAACAAAGAAATATCTTGCTTCAGGCTTTGGTAAGCATTGCAAACAGAACTGTCTCTGAACAAATGAAGTAAATGAATGACAGTGGAGAAGGAATGGGCTTGATGGAGTTAGTGACCTTTCTGAGTTTAACGTCTCACCCTGGCGTGTTCTACACAAACAAACTCCCCAACTACCTCATCTGTTGCCTTCATTTCACATTCCTTCCATCCTAACCTCTGGTCAGCACAAATTTTTCTCTTTGAACTCTGACCTCGATGGCCTAAGATCTGTGATCCACATTTAACCCAAAACAACTTCATTGTAAAAATATCCAGCAAGAATTCAGGTCATTCACCCCTGCCCCTGAATGTGCTCTCCTTGTAATTATTTGGATTTCCAGCATTAGTGGCACATTCTGAAACTCAATCTAGTGCTAAATTCAGATGCAACATAGTTATCATACCTTTGAAGCACTGCGCAGTGTTTACTGCCATCTACCATAGCTGTTTACTTCTTCTCCTTTGATTCCTGAGTTAATTCCTGGAATCCAAAGCTGCATTCCTCTCATTATCTCAGTTAGAATGATTTCAAAGAGGAAGTGAGCAGGAGAGGCCTCAGTCTTTCAATTCGGCATTCCCTGGAGCACAGATTCCAATCTGTGGAAGACTCCCAGGCTGCGATCCACCATTCAGAGAACCGGTTTCCCTGATCTTTGTTCCTCATGTTCCCCACTAAAGTGGGAAATCCGGGCTGTAACACTTGTGTTGCTGTTCAGCTCCTCCACTAACCAACACCCTGTTGTGGGGGTGCAATTCTACCAGCACCAGCTATCCTCTGGCACTCTGAATGAGTGACTGTTCTTCACAAGTTAGTCTATCCAGTGAGTCTCAGTGGATCTGCAGATCTGCAGCCATTTGCTTCATCTAACATCTACACTTGTCCAGCAGAAGGCTTTGACCAGTGGCCAGGATTTGGGTAAACCTTCCCTATTTCAGGGGAAACCTGCAGGCGAGCTACAGCTAAGCACATGTGATCCAGAAGGGCTGAAATAGCATAAAACAAAATCCACTTGCAAACAGATACATGGACAGCCATGCAGCGCACCACAAACAGTCTGGACTTGTGAATGGTTGAACAGGAAATGCCATCGGTGCCGTACCAAAACACAGAGTTCCTTCCCGCACAGTTCCTGAGAGACGGTGACCTCGTCTTTCCCTGGCTTCAGGTCAAAGTTTTATGCAGTTTGTGTGTTGAGGTTCAAGTTATTAGCAGAGTTACTCTGAGGAAGGATGTTCTTGCTGTGGAAGGTATTCAAATAAGATTCACCAGATTGATCCCTGGGTTGGCATGAACGATGTATGAAGGGAGATTGGGTCAATTCAGCTTTTGTTCAAGAGAAGAATGAGACGAGAACTCATAGAAACCTACAAAATTCTAACAGGACTGGACAGATTCAATGCAGGAAGGATGTTCCTGAGGGCCAGGATCAATGGTCACAGTCTAAGGGTATGAAGTAAGCCATTTTAGACTAAGGAAAAATGTCTTCTTCTGGAGATTGGTGAACCTGTGGCATTCTCTACCACAGAAAGCTCTTGAAGCCATAACATGAAATATGTTTAAGAAAGAGGTAAATACTGTTCTAATTGCTGGAGGGATCAAGGGATATAGGAGAAGGCTGGAACACGGGATAAGTTAAGATATAAGATAAGATATCTTTTTTATTAGTCACATGTACATTGAAACACACAGTGAAATGCATCTTTTGCGTAGAATGTTCTGGGGGCAGCCCGCAAGTGTTGCCACACTTCTGGCGCCAACATAGCACACCCACAACTTCCTAACCCGTATGTCTTTGGAAAGTGGGAGGAAACCAGAGCACCCGGAGGAAACCCACGCAGACACGGGGAGAACGTACAAACTCGTTACAGACAGTGGCCGGATTCGAACCGGGCTCGCTGGCGCTGTAAAGCGTTATGCTAACCGTTACACTACCGTAAATATGGATGATCAGCCTTGATCACATAGAATGGTGCAGCAGACCCAGCCTACTGCTCCTATTCTCTATATTTCTATGGAAGTTAGCCAGCTCTAGTAGCCTGCCCACTAAACAATGTGAGAGAGGTGGCAAGTCTATTCAGCAAGCAAACATTCATCAGTGGACCTGTTCAGGCTGTGGCCAGGGATGAGTTTCCCTATTTCTTACCCCTTGTTAAAAGTTTCATCTCTCCTCAAAGGGGATTTAAATCAAACTGGGGCTTAAGGTCACTGTGAGGTACTGTGTTGCCAGAGGTGTATGCAGAGTGGCGCTGACACAGTGAGGGTGTTGCCCAGCTAAGGAGGAATCTTATTATTGAGTGTTGTAAGATATTAACATACAATGGAGTGACCTAGCAGACTCTGAACCTCCACAGTGTGAGTTCAGCGGTTACATTTTCCTCATGCCACCACAAATCTGAATCTTAATCTTGTTGGCATAAGGAACTGTGGAGTAGAAACTAGACATTTCCACCCACAAAGGATGGGGAATTCTTAGGATTAAGTCATCTCCTTGCCTCTCCTGCTGTCTCACAGCTTTTCCTTTTCTGACCGATTACAGAGCATCACTGGAAAAGGTCTTGGAGAAGGTCACCCTCCAGTCCTGTTGTCAGGATTTGTGGGAGTGGGACAGGGCCAGAGAGGTAAGGAGAAATAAATATTAGTCTGATCGTCAACAAATAAAATTCCCAATGGCAGGGAGGAATTCTTCAGATTAATATCTGTCAGCAATTGCACAAGAAGGGTTTCATGGCTCAGTACCTGCTGGTGATCAGATGAGAAGGGTAAGGTGGCTCAATTCCTGTAAGTGATTGGACAAGAGAATTTAGTGTGTCAGTTCTAATCAGTGATTGGACAAGATTTTCTTAGTTCATTGGTTATTTGTGGTAGACATAGTGGATCAATGCCCTCTGGAGAATGGAGGAAGATTTGATGGATCAGTGTCAGCTGGTGATTGGATAAGAGGGATTCGGTGGATTGGTGCTAGTTAGTGATTGGACAAGAGTGGTCTGGTGGATTGATTACAGTCAATTATTGGATGAGAGGGATTTTGTGAATGGGTTTGAGTCAATGATTGGACAAGAAGGATTAGGTGGATTGATGCTGGTGATTGGACAACAGAGATTTGGCAGCAATCTTGCCTCCATATCTGAATATTCTGCACATTTAAATTAGTTTGACACTCTAGAGCATTACTGGCAGACGTAGTATCCTAAGAAGGGAAGTTAAAGCAAGGTCCTAACTATCCTTTTGGGTTGATAGCACCCATTCATTCAAAGAAGACCAGAATGTCCTCCTAGTGAACCAGCTATATTGATCCATTAAACCAATATTATCAAAATGCGATTTAAAAACAGAAAATGCTGGAAACAGGTCAGGCAGCAGCATCTATGGAAAGAGAAATAGTGTTCCAGATTGAAGACCCTTCCGCAGAACTGCAAAGAGAGAAAACAATTGGTTTTGAGTTGCTAAGAAGGTGGGGAGTATGACTGGATAGGGAAAAGAGAATCTCTCTGATTCGGTGAGAATTAGAGAGAACGAGAGCATAAAAGAACACAGAAGCTTAAAAGCTACAAAGTAAGGGCAGTTAGAGAGAAAACATAAACAAAGGAACATAAAAGTTGTGAAGAGTAGGGCTGTAGGACATGCCCAGCAGGTCAGGCTGAGAAAAACTGAGCCAATATTAGAGGAGGACTGGCCAGTTCTGACACAGACAGATTTTTGTTATCTAAGATAGATTAATTTCTCCACTGTTCATGGGAATTTGCTGTTTGCAAAGTGTGAGCCTTGTTTCCTTCCATAAAAGTGATTGTACTGCAACTAAATTGCTTGTGAGGGAAACCTAAAGAGCTCCAGGGAGACAAAACTTCCATAGAATCAGAGAAAATAGCACCGGAGGAAGCTGTTATGTCCATGCTGGCCAAATAGAGTACCTGAAGGTCATCCCACTTCCCAGAACTTCACCTATAGTCCTGCAGATTAGTTGTTCAAATGCTCATCCCAGTACTTTCTAAATGTGTTAAGGGTTTCTACGTCCACCACCTACTCAGGCACTGAGTACCAGACCCCCACAATGACATCCGTTCTCTTCTAATTTTTCTACCAAGTGCTTTCGGTCTGTGTCTCCTGGTTATTGATCCCTAGCTGGGGGGAAATGGGTGCTTCCTGTTCACCCTCTCATAATTTATACACCTCAGTTAAATCCTCTCTCAACTTCCTTTGTTCTGTTGCCAAGTAAATGCAGCACACAATAAAACACACCAGACAGAGCCTTTGCCTAACTACAATCTCCCTTTATTAATTACGATTGATTCAAACAACTCAAAAATTCACTAAGGTAAGATTTCTTTATTAGTCACATGTACATCGAAACACACAGTGAAATGCATCTTTTACGTAGTTTGTTCTGGGGGCAGCCCGCAAGTGTCGCCACGCTTCTGGCGCCAACATAGCATACCCACAACTTCCTAACCCGTACGTCTTTTGGAATGTGGAAGGAAACCAGAGCAACCCACACAGAAATGGGGAGAATGTACAAACTCCTTACAGACAGCAGCGGGAATTGAACCTGGGTCGCTGGCGCTGTAATAGCATTACAGTAACTGCTACACTACCATGCTACCCTACATAGTTTCAAACAAGACTGATTAACTTGTTACTTTCACAACTCACTTAATTACTTACAAACTCTTTAGTTTACTTTCACAACTCCCAAAACCCACTACTTGTATTCTGATATCACCCACTCTTGATGAGCCTGGCCGGGGTTTGATCTTGGGGAGTTGTTCTCTGAGTCTCTGACTCAGGGTCGTCTTCTTCAGAGGTTGGCTTCCAGGGTCGCTGCTGTTGGTCATCTCATAAGGCAACTTTCTATACATTTCCTCACATACCTCCCAATCATTGCCTTGTCCTTTATTGCCTTGTACATCCTTCATTCCAATCCCTATCCATGTAACCATGTGTTTCCTCAAATTGCTGCTCGTGCCATGCTTCAATTACTTTAACCATTTGGCTCCTAAATTACTAGAGTGTTTATTTTAGATTTGTAATCTATCAAATCATAGTTTTCCACAAGATGTCAGGTCCCAAGCACCGCCATCTGCTTGCTCTGTCTTCCAGATAGCCCACAGTGGGATGTTTACGATGGGATAGTCCACAGGGCTGTAAAGCTGTCTCAGCGATGTTCTCACTTGATACTGACTATATGTTGATGACATGAACTTCCTTCACCGTGCCTCTTTGCTCTGTAGTTTCCAACATCGCTTCCTACGATGCAGCGTATCCTCCCAAAGCCTGGTGGGATACTTGGCAACACTCTGGCTGCCACAGTTCCAAAGAGAGCAACCCCAGCTTAGCCAATCTCTCCTCGTCAGTAAAGTTCTCCAGTGTTGACAGCATCCTCCTGAATCATCTGTCACTGATTGCATTCAAAACAGAGATCAATAAATCTCTTGCTATTACAGGCATCAAGGGATAAGGCTGGAAAATGGTGTCTGAAGTAGGCCAGCCATGGTCTTGTTGAATGATGGAGCAGGCCCTTGGGGCGAAATGATTGATTCATCTCCCTACTTCCTATATGCTCCTCTGTACCCTCTCTAGTTCCATCTGATCTTTTCTCCTTCACTTACTGCGGTCTTCACCACCTCCCACGTGTGTTACATTATTAATTGACTCCAGTGTTTGCTTTCCCCAGGTATGTCTGGAGTTCGAGAAGCCCACCATCACTGCGCTGCAGGAATGGAAAGACAGCCGTGGCTGCTGGAAGTATGTTGTGCTGGAAAACCCACCTGGACAGGAGGAAAAGGTACTGTCAAGGTTAAAATTATTCGCCTAAATTATCAGCTCCACCTAATTGAATAAACAGTAACATGTTGTCTTTATTTAGAAAATTAATGTGGTAAAATGGACTAAGGCAAAAGCATTATCAAATAAAGTTTGACATTGATCCATGTAAAGTCATAATAGGGAAAGCACTGAAGTAACAGGCTCTACATCATCATATTTCCTCATGACAGCAAAGGAGGCCATTTGGCCCATCCAGTCCGTGCAGCTCTCAGAGCAATCCCATCAGCCCCATTCCCCCCACATTTCCTTGTAACCACCATCAATGCCCCACCAACTCACACTAGGGGTAATTTAGTCAATTAACCTACCAAACACCATGTCTTTTGGGGATGTGGGAGGAAACTGGAGCACCTAGGGGAAACTCACACAGTCACAGGGAGAGCATGCAAACTCCACACAGGCAACAGCAGAAGTCAGGATCAAACCCAGGTCCATACAGCTGTGAGGCAGTAACTCTTTTAAAGAGCAGAAGGGGAAGGTAGAAAGACCAAAGGTTTAAGGAGGGAATTTTAGAGCTTAAGGTGGCTCAAGGCCAAAGCGACAATGTCCTGGAGGCATTCAAAGGAATAATCTCTTTGAATATAGTTAAGAAACAATGTCATTGTATTCAATGGGCATCTACCAGTCAGGAGGATACAGATGAGCAAATGTTAAAGCAAATTAGAGTTATAACAGCTATAGAATAGATGTAATGGGGACCTCTATTCTCCTAATCTACATTGGGATTGTAATAGTATAAAGATCAGAGAAAGGAGAGGACTTCTGGTCTGTTCTTAACGGGACCCACGAGGAAGAAAGATGTGCTGAAATTGGGTTGGTCAAATGGAACAAGTTTCAAGTGGGGGAACCATATAAAGAATGGTAGTTACAGTATCACAAAGTTTAGGTTAGCAATAGAAATGTCTGCAGAGCAACCTAGCATAAAAAAAATACTTAAGTGGTGGAGGGCCAGTCTAGGAGAGTTGATATTAGACCCAGCCAAAGTACACTGGAATGAAAATTTGACAGGGACGATACTAAATGGATAATGAGCATCCTTTATCAAGGGGATGGGTCATTTGCACAAGGGTAACTAATGCTGCAGCTCCCTGGTTGAAGAAGAAGAGAGAGTAAGATGTGCAGAACAAGGGAAAGTCGATGGGTATCAGGTTGATAGTACAAGTGAGAACCTGGTGAAGTACAGAGGACACAGAGAGTAAATAAATGCAAGGCTAACATAATGGACTGGGCTTGGTTTCCCTAGAGTGAAGGAGACAGACAGTTGTCCTGATAGAAGTATATAAGACAATGAGAGGTATAGATAGTCCAAATCTCTTTCCCATGGTAGTGGTATCAAAATCAAAAGGGCATAGATTCAATATGAGAGGAAGGGGTTTTAAAGGGGATCTGAGGGTTAAGTTTAACACACAGAGAGTGCTTGATATCTGAAACACTCTGCATAGGAGGTGGCAGAATCAGATACAATTACTATGTTTAAGAAGCATTCAGACAGACACTTAAATAGGCAAGACGTGGAAGGATGTTGTCCTTATATGGGATTAGTATGGAAGGGCAAAAAGATCAACATGGCTGTGATGGGCCAAAGGGCCTGTTTCTGTGCTGTACAACTCTATAACTCTGTGACTCTGAAAGGAAACCGATAGGCCTTCTATGGGCAGACACATAATTGGAGGAAGAATGAGGCTAATTTGGGTCCTGCTCATCATAGAGGATGCTGAAGGGAATACAGGTTTAGGTAAAACTGGGTGTTTATGTGCACAAATTTTTGAAGATGGTAGAACAGGTTGAGAACACAGGCGAGCTCCTGGTCTTCATAAATCAAGGTCCTTTGTACAAAAGCAAGGAAAGTATGATTAATCTTCATAAAACACCCACCTCAACTGCAGCCTCGTATCCAATTCCATTCTCCTCACTTTAGGAAGAGTCCATGGCAAAGGGTCATTGATTGCCACTGAAGGGAAACTCCTGACTTTCCAACTTTAAATTTAATTCCGTAGGTTTATAATACTCAATGTTATTTCGTGCTTATTGTACATGGATGTGTTCTGTCATTGCTGCTACCTTTCTGAGACACCATCTGCCTCTCAACTTTCTTCCTTTGGGTGGAAATCTAGGGACGAAGCCTCCACAGAGAATGCAGATGAGTTCCTCAAGGTTCTAAAGTCATTAGAAGTAATGTGGTCAACAGTTGTTCATCAGACAGACATCTGAGCCCCACTCTCTGCAAACCATCTCCGATGTTTTATTTTTAAGAAAAAGCGTGGCGATCTCAATTGTTCTTCCACCACACCCACAGGAGATAGAACGTGTGGCCTTTCTCTGGGACAGTAGCGCAGGCCTTGAGCTCAACCAGGCGGTTAGCCTAGAGGTGCTGCTGGAGCAGAACAACGGAAACCAGCCTTACAATCAACCTGTGCTGGCATGCTTCAAGGTAAGGTTCTGGTTAAGAGGCCCTGCTGCTATCAGGCCCATCCACTATGCATCAAGGAATGGTATGGTAATTTGTAATTGGTAATTGATTTAGTATTGTCACCAAGGCACAGTGGAAAAACTTAGTTTTGCATGCCATCCATACAGATCATCTCAAAACATTCAAAGGGAAAATCAATAATGACACACAGAGTATAATGTTACAGTTACAGAAAAAGTGCAGTGCAGGCAGATAATAATGTACAAGGGCCATGACGAGGTAAATTGTGAGATCAAAAGTTCATCTTTATCATACAAGAGATCCATTCAAGAGTCATAACAGCGAGATAGAAGCTGTCCTTGAGCCTGGTGGTGCATGTTTGCAAGCTTTTGTATTTTCTGCCTGATGGAAGGGGTGGGGGGGTGAGAAGAGAGAGTGCCCGAAGACAGGGGGGTCTTTGATTATTTTGGCTGCTTTCTCAAGGCAATGGAAAGTGTACACAGAGTGCTTGGAGGGGAGGCTGGTTTTTGTAATGGACTGGGCTGTGTCCACAATTCTCTGCAATTTCTTGTCATCCTGGGCAGAGCAGTTGCCATACCAAGCCGTGATGCATCCGGATAGGATGCTTTCTATGGTGCGTCTGTAAAAATTAGTAAGGGTCAATGGGGACGTGCTGAATTTCCTTAGCCTTCTGAGGAAGTAGAGGAGGGGGTGCATCTTGAAGTATACCTGAGTAGCATCATCACCTTGTCCACCCCTGATCATGGCATCAGAGGGTGAGAGGGCAGAAAACCATATTTGAACCTCCATACATGCCGTATTCATTTCCTAGCCCTGCTCCCTAGTTTCTCACCTGTAGGCTGGATTTTTCCAAGACTCTCCTTCTTGCCTGTCCTCTAACTTTAACCTTGGCCACCTCCTTACTGTTCTATATTATGCCCTAAACATTCATGGCTTCTCAGCCTACCCCATTTTCTCACTGACCACCACAAGGAGTTTCAAGGCCTTACGTTCGTCTTTAATCCCCCCAGTGGTCTGGCCTCACAACACCTATTCAACCTCCTAAAATCTTTCGCCCACTTCTCCCAGCCGTATCCCCTCACTCTGGCCTTCCCAGTGTTGGGAATTCCTTCCTGAAACCCCACCCACCTCACCATTTGCTTCTCTGTCCCTAAGGATCCATTCAATTTAAACTTTCAAGCAGTTACCTCTCCTCTCTCTGCTGTCATGGCTTGATATTGGCCCCTTTTCAATATTGTCCTTCATTGAATTATCTTCAAGCATATTTCTATGTTTAAAGCTTTGTAACTATGTTTTTGATTTGTAAGCTAGGTAAGCTATGTTTTGCTTTGTAAGCTATGTTTAAAGCTCATTATTATCAAAATTTATCCATGGTATCTGTTGGTGTATACAGCAGATGCCATAATGTTCTTCATTAGCTGTTGATACCCACATTGAATGACTGGAATCCTTTCCTTAATAATCTAACGTATTAAACACGATAACACAACAGTGCTAAATTACTAACCACAATAGCACCACCCATGTTGGCAATGCCGCAGCTAGTAACGCTGCTGCCTCACTGCTTCAGCGTCCCCAGGTTCAATCCTGACCTCCAGTACTGTCTGTGTGGAGTTTTGCACATTCTCCCTGTGAGTGTGCGCATTTCCCCTGGGTGCTCCGGTTTCATCCCACTTGTGGATTGGGAGGTTAATTGGCTGCTGTAAATTACCCAGTGTCCAGGTGAGTGGTAGAATTTGGAGGGAATTGATGGGAATGTGGGAAGAATAAAAAGGCATTAGTGTAACCAGGAGGTTGATGGTCAGCGAGGACTTGTTGGGCCAAAGGGCGTGTTTCCATGATGTGTGACTCTGTGACACGATTATCCACCCCCATTCACTGCTGTAGGACGGACCATCAGTGGATGGTGCCATCTACTGGAACACAAGAAAATTACATGAAGGGAGAAAGGAAATTCTTCAGCTTTCACAGCACTTAATTCTCTCAAAAAAAACTAAAACTTCATAGGCAATTAATTGTATCAACTACAGTGAAGTTGTAAAGTTGGCAGATATTGCGTACAGTTTGTATAAAGAAAGTACAGAGGGAGCCCATGAAAATTTTAAAGCGGCAGGTGCTGGAAATCTAAAATAACAACAGAAAACACTGGGAATACTCAACAGGTCAGGCTGCATCTGTGGAGAGAGAAACAGAGTTAATATCTCAGGTTGAAGGCCCTTCATCAGACTGGGAAGGAAACGAAAGAAGCTCATTTGCCTGCAGGGAGGTTTGGGGAGGGGGATGTCTCTGATAGTATAAAACCGAGGTGACTATGGGGATAAGGTGTAATCAAAGTTATCTGGTCAGTGAGTGACTGGGAGCAGTTAGAGAGTGAGAATGTGGGCAAGCTCCTGCATGTTTTTTGTTTACTTTATGTTGTCTATATTCTCACCCTCTAACCGCTTCGCAAATAGTTTGTGTCCACAAAGAGGAAGAACATTTTTCCCCGGATCAGATCCTTAACCGACAGGTGGATCAGGTCATTCCCAGGTTTGGGAAAAGTCTAGACCAATCTAATGTCCTGTAGTCCTGTTGCCGATTTGCAAAAGCCCCTTATTACTGGTGTACTTTGGGCACCCCTTGTTGCTAATTCCATGCTTTCTATTTACAGTAAAACTCTGATAATCCGGTACACTTGGGGCTTTGATGGAACTGGACTAGCATATTTTCTGGGCTACTAGATGCCTATTAACACCCCAATACATTTTTAGTTCACTTTTTTTAGATGATACACAGTATTATGATAAATTTCCTAGTGAACCTGATAAAATTAGAGGGAGTGCGGGAAACAAGACACTGGTTAACTTAAAAGAGAGCTTGGGTTCCGTGGTGATGCTGAATTAACTGGGAGCTGAGAACTGGAGCTCCACTGAGTAGAAAAGGAGTTGAGGAGCTGGAGCCCTGGGGAGTGGGACTGGGGGAAGTGGCCTCCCAGTAAGTGGGAAGGGAGTGCGGGAACTAGTGCCCAGTGAGTGGAAGGGGAGCCAGGAACTGGGGCCCGGTGAGCTGGTAGGAAGTGCAACAAACATCACTTGCTGAGTCAGAGGCTGAACCAACAGGATTTCCAAATGATCGCGCAGCGGATTATTGAGACTAAAGGAATTCGGCATGTCCCCTTTGACCCTCACCAATTTTTATAGATGCACCGTCAGAAAGCATCCTATCCAGATGCATCACGGCTTGGTATGGCAACTGCTCTGCCCCGAAACCACAAGAAACTGCAGAGAGTTGTGGACACAGCTCAGCACATCACAAAAACCAGCCTCCCCCCCCATGGACTCCATCTACACTTCTCACTGTCTCAGTAAAGCAGCCAATATAAACAAAGACCCCACCCACCCCAGACATTCCCTCTTCTCCACCCTCCCAATGGGCAGAAGATACAAAAGTCTGAAAGCGCGTACCACCAGGCTCAAGGACAGCTTCTGCTCTGCTGTTATGAGACCAGTGAATGGCCTTCTTGTACAATAAGATGGACTCTTGACTTCACAATCTACCTCATCATGGCCTTGCACTTTATTGTCTGTCTGCGCTGCACTTTCTCTGTAATTGTAGTACTATATTCTACATTCTGTTATTGTTTTCCCTTGTACTACCTCGATGTATTGGTGTGATGAAGTGATCTGTATGGATGGCATGCAAAACAGAGTTTTTCCTTGTACCTTGGTATATGTGACAATAATAAACCAATTTACCAATTTATATATTGAAAAGCTTGTTTGCATGCCATCCAGACAGATCATTCCATACATAAGTATATTGAGGTAGTACAAAAGAAAAAATAAAGCAGAATATAGTGTTACAGTTGCAGAGAAAGAAGTGCAGTGCAGGTAGACAAATAAAATGCAAGGGCCATGATGAGGTAGATTGAGAGATCAAGAGTTCATCTCTATTGTACAAGAGGTCCATCCAATAGCCTTATAACAGCGGGGTAGAAGCTGTCCTTGAGCCCGGTGGTTCATGCTCTCGAACTTCTGTATCTTCTGCCCGATGGGAGGGGGAAGAAAGAGTGACTGGTTTGGGAGGGATTCTTTATTATGTTGGCTGCTTTCCCAAGGCAGCAGGAAGATGTAGACAGTGCAAAATTAATTGACGGAAAGATTAAAGGGGAGGTAAGAAAATTGCTTTTCACCCAAAAGGTAGTGGGGGTCTTGAACTCGGTGTCTGAAAGGGTGGTGGAAATGGTTATTGCTTTCATTAAAATATCGGCAAGGGTAGGCCATCCTTGAAAGGTAGTCTCAAGATGGTGGTTGTACCCATGTAAAAGGGGTGCTGTTCAAATTACCCTGGCATATGGCAAACTTTGATTGGTGGGCTGGTGGACAGTTGTGAGCAGAATTAACAGGATTCCCATCCATGGAAATTTGGGGCCTCTTATCTTTACAGTAAAGTGCATATGTTTTTGTCGAGTCTTTGGTTCTCAAGGATTAGTGGAGACTTTCCATCTGTCTGATTTGGGTCTGACTTGTGCAGATGGGAGAGCTCCCACTCAACCTCATCAATGTCCATCTGAGGGCAAACCAGACACTTGGAGTCACGACAGGCACCGGTAACAAAGCCTTGGACATGGACACCCTCCGGCCACACCTCACAGGTATTTCCCATCCATTCCGTGAAAATGGGAATAGAGAATAGTTTGGAGAAAATTAAGCAAAGGTCCTGCCAGTTTCACTACGTCACTCGGGAATGAAGGAGTCATGATGGGTCTGGTGACTGGAGCAGCCCAGTGTTTAGTGGAGAACACAGCGGGATACATTTAAATAGCTTGTATAATTTACAGAAAGAAGCAAGGAACAGCCTGAGCAGAGCTGTGGTGAGTTAAGAGGAGTTACAGGAGAGGTGGGCATTGAGAAGATTTTAAAAGCAGATGGAAATTGTGAAAAGGTGTGAAGGTGAGAGGCTCCGAGAATAGTGAAGAACTTTTGGGAGAGAGTCAAGGGGCAGAGAGATAAAAGTAATTAGTAGAAAGATTAGAGGAAAGGTGAGGAAAAATTGCTTTTCACCCAGAGGGGAGTGAGGGTCTTGAACTCAGTGCCTGAAAGGGTGGAGGAGGCAGAGACCCTCAGCATATCTAATCCGCACCTCGATGTTCACTTGAACAGCTGTGATCTTCAGGCTACAGATCTTGTGCTAGAAGGCGGGATCTTGCTGGAGGGCTTTCTCCAACCAGAACAGACCCAATGGGCTGAACGGCCTCCTTCTGTGGTACGAATTCTGATTTTATTGAAACGTAAAGGGATCTGCCATCATCGAGCATAGGATGCCAGAAACAGAAAATTAGACTGCTCAATAAACACTGTCGTCTGCCAATCAATGTTCGTAGGCTGTCACTCAAATCAAATTTAAAATTTAGTTCCTTCATAGACAGATGGCCACTAAGTGATTTGACCTCTGCATCTTTGTTATTTATTCATTACTGTATAAAGGTGCCACACCACAAACGTCCAGCCTCCATTCCGCACTCTTCCTCACCCAAACATCGTATACTATCCCAAACCCCTCCAACAGCAGTGTAGCTGCACCAGCTGAAATAGTTGGGGTTCTGCCATCCCCAAACTGGAGATGGTCAGAATCCAATACTGTGTAAGTGGCTGAACGAGATCGGTGTCATTTCTCTGGAAGTTTTTGGTCTGCTTCCAAAAGCGCACTGGAATTTTGTTATCTCCTCGCCTCTGTTCTCATCCAATGGATCAACACATGTCTGCATGTTTCTGTGGCCTGGAGTATAAGTCCATCCCACCACCACACAGAGTAGGTTGATTCCAGAGAAACACAGGACTGCAGATGCTGGAATCCAGGTGATAAACATGATGATGCTGGAGGAACTCAGCAGGCCAGGCAGCACCCGTGGAGAAAAGCAGGCGGTCAACGTTTCGGGTCAGGACCCTTCTTCAGGACTGAAGATAGGAAAAGGGGAAGCCCAATATATAGGAGGAAAAAGCAGAGCAGTGATAGGTGGACAAAGAGGGGAGGCGGGGTGGGCACAGGGTGGTGATAGGTAGGTGCAGGTAAGAGACGGTGAGAGGCAGGTGTGGGGGAGGAGGGGAGAGCAGATCCACCGGGGGATGGCTCAAAGGTAAGGAGAGAGAGGGAAAGAAAAGGTAGAAAAAAAAGAGGCTAGGAAAGGGAAGAAGAGAAGAAGAGTGGTGTGGGGGGGTTTGTGGGGAAGGCGGGTGGGGATTACCTAAAGTGGGAGAATTCAGTGCTCATGCCAATCAATGTTGATTCCAGTTCAAGCTGAGTTCTGTTAACTACACCCTTACGACACAGCGATAAGGATCAGACAGATGGCCACGGAATCGCCAGGGTGGAGAAGGGAAACATCAGACAAGCTTTGCAATTTTGACTGATATGTAGTGATCAGCGTGAGGATCTCTGCCACTACCAGCTCTCAGGGGAAGGGAGAACGGATTGGGTTTTGGGGTCCCCTGACTCCCATTGTCACACTGCCTCATAGATACACAGTCATCGAGTCGTGTGCATGGAAACAGTCCATTCGGCCCACCACGTCCACGCCAACCAATGGGCACCATTCCACATTAATCCTATCTTCCTTGGTTCACATTCTTCTATGCCCAGGAGATTCATGTGCATGTCTGTCCACTCCTTAAATGCTGTCGGTGACTCTGCTTCCACCACTCTCTCAGGCAGTGTGTTCCGGGTACTCGCTGCTCTCTGGGTACAAAAGGTGAACACCAAACCTGATCCCAGGTCTGCGACACGCTCATCAGACTTGCAGATAAAAAGGTTAAAGATTTACGATAACCAGAGGCAGCACACGCGGAGTTTGTCTCGTGCACCAAGACGTGATTTGTTGTGGAATGAACAGCCTGAAAAGATGAGAGAAATGGGTGTGATAATAACTTCCAAATGTTGTGCAGCAAGAGCTGGGGCTTGGGGATAAATCAGTCAAAGAATTTTGAAGGTTGAGTTTGAGGTTTTATTAAGTGATGCTGTGACTGGTTCTTCTAGTTGAATTACATCATTGAAGTGAGCAATATTCTCTTCTGTCTTCCAGAACAGAAGCAGCTCATCATTCTGGGACACTTTGGTTTGCAGCCCGATGCCACTGAGTTCAACCTATTAAGAGACCACCACTTCCAGCACTGTGTACCCAGTGACACCTTCACCAACATCAGCAAGGACAAGAATGGTGATGTGTCTCGGGACAATATCTGGTGGAACCAGCCAGCACAGGCTGCCTACACAGGTACCCACTCCCCATCAGTGACAGGTAGTGCACCGGTGCTGCTCAATCCTGCCCACGACCTACACTTACCTCACCGACTGCCCACTTTTCCCTCCAGCCCCATATGCTATTTGCAGCTTTGTGCTTCCAACTGAGCTCGAGGTCTGGCTGTACCATCCATTTGAAATGGAGCAGGATCCTGCGGAGACTAGGCCTCAGGTGGCAGATCCTGGCATTGTTTTCAAACTCCTTTTGAACTTCTTTCAAATCTCTGAGAATCAGAAACATTTAAAAATGTTAAGCAACCAAAAAACTTTAAAATAGCTTAAGTTACAGGAAATTAATTAAAAAGCATAAAAATCCACAAACCACATCACAAGATCACAAGATCACAAGACAAGGGAGCAGAAGCAGGCCATTCGGCCCATCGAGTCTGCTCCAAGGAAAAGGGAAAAAGAAATGGGGAATGGTGGGGAAAAAGAAACCCTATTCTAATCCCAATTTCCGGCCTCATCCCCATATCTCTTGATACCCTGACTATTTAGATATCTATCTGTCTCTTCCTTGAATGCCCCCACTGATCTGGCCTCCACTGCTGTACTTGGCAAGGAGTTCCACAAATTCACCACCCTCTGGCTAAAGAAATTTCTCCTCATCTCTGTTTTGAAACTGTACCCTCTAATTCTAAGATTGTGCCCTCTGGTCCTGGACTTACCCACCAAGGGAAACAGCCTAGCCACATCCACTCTGTCCTTTCCTATCAACGTTTTAAATGTCGCTATGAGGTCCCCTCTCATTCTTCTGTACTCCAGTGAGTACAGTCCAAGAACTGACAAACGCTCATCATACGTAAGCCCTTTCATTCCTGGAATCATCCTCGTAAATCTCCTCTGAACCCTCTCCAACATCAGCACATCCTTCCTAAGATGTGGGGCCCAAAACTGCGCACCATATTCCAAATGAGGCCTCACTTGTGCCCCGTAGAGCCTCATCAACACTTCCTTACTTTTATACACTATACCTCTCGAAATGAATGCCAACATAGCATTCGCTTTCTTTACCACCGATCCGACCTGGTGGTTAACCTTCAGGGTATCCTGCACGAGTACCCCCAAGTCCCTTTGTACTTCCGTACTTTGAATTTTCTCTCCTTCTAGATAATAATCTGCCCACTTATTTCTGCTTCCAAAGTGTACAACTGCACATTTCTCAATATTGAATCTCACCTGCCATTTCCTTGCCCATTCTCCTAAACTGTCTAGGTCCCTCTGCAGCCTTCCTATCTCCTCAATACTCCCTACTCCTCCACCTATCTTGGTGTCATCCGCAAACTTAGCCACGAAACCATTTATTCCATTATCCAAATCGTTAATGTACAAGGTAAAAAGGAGCGGTCCCAACATCGACCCCTACGGCACACCACTAGTAACCGGTAACCAACCAAAACGAGATCCTTTTATTTCCACTTGGAAGTACCATTTTAAAGAAGCTTGGTGACCCCAATGTAGTGAATGGGACTGGCTACATACGCCAGCCATCCCTTGTGTGAGGCTGAGGGGCCAGATGTGAAGTGTATCAGGTCCCTCAGCCCAGTGAGTTTCTGCCACCGGGGTCACCACTACATCCAGAGACAGAGTGGGGAGGGGATCTGATCTCCAGTTTGTACCTGACTTTGTCATTCCAGCATTCAGGTGCAAAAGACAGATGAGCTGGATAACAGACAGCTTCACCGATGTCTTTTACAGAACCCTTAGCCAGAGATAAGAAGGTTTGAGAGCATAATTTTCCATCAAACAGCTTCATCTAAAAGTACCTGCATCTGGTGAGATGTTGTACAGACACTGAAGCTCAGTCAGTGAGATTATGGGAATGTTGTCCATTCACTGAAAACTGTTTTGATGAGAAGTAAGAACTCTTGTCACTTTCTCCCTCATCGCCCATTTCACACCAAAGCCTGAAGATGCACAAACACAAGTGTTCATCTTCATTGTCATTCTGGAACAAGCCTTCAGCTGCGTGGTGGCACCTCACCTCTCAGTCACAAGGTGCAGGGTTCCAGGTAAGTGGAGTTCAGGGACTAGACTCCCACCTCTGAATTCCAGATTAACATCAGCGGGACACTCGTCCAGTAGATATGGGTGGTCCCTCTCCTTTATATGGGTCGGAGAAGATTCTAAAGCTATCTGGTCTGATGGGCTGATCACTCAATTAGTTGGCATAGAGATCGTTATGGTTAAGGAAGAAGTGTTTGCATCATTCCCTGCCATGCTCTGCACTACTTATACAACACCTCACCAGATGCAGATACTTTTAAAGGAAACTGTTTGATGGAAAATTATGCTCTAAGACCTTCTTTCCTCTGGCTAAGGGTCCTGTACAAGACATCCGTGATGCTGCCTCTGTTTTCCAGTTCGTCTCTATCTTTTGTACCTGTATCTCGGACCATTAATCAGCTTACAAATCTCTGCCACTTCACATCACTCTTCGAGGAATGAATGGAAAGATACAATAACATGCTACTCTTTAACAGTCCAAGGAATGCCGTCTGCCCCGAAGCGCTAAGGCATCGTGTCTGGCTGAGCCTTGAAGCCTTTGATTCAGAGTGATGACTTGAATTAAGTTAATTGATGTCATGAACTTGACAGAGTACTATGTAGAGCCTTGAATGTAATCTCCCAATCACCTCAGCCTACTGGAGGCAGCTCATCTCTTTCTTTCCTCTCTTCACAGGGAGATGGGGAGTGATCCGGCAAGGCCTCAGCAATCCCTGGATACCAGATGGATGGAAATGGGGAGGAAATGTATCTCAGCACTGTCCAGTCTGGATTGAGTTCTTCATTGATTAGCGACAAACTAGAAATAGTATTCTGGACTGTGTGACAAATCTGCTTTAAGAATGGCCAGAAACTGAGTTACTCGAAACAGTTGTTCAGTTTGCTTCCAAGCCAACAAAGTAATTCAACTGTGGGGCACAATCTGTCATTTGCAAAATCTGTTGGGTCAGCTGATCCTTCTAATTCATGCATCTCTCTCCTCTTGATTTCTTCCAAAAGGTTATCCATTATAATTTTGATGGCTGCAAAATTCTGGGGGAAAAAAATCAGGAGTCACTCATATCCTGGATCCTCACTTTCATCTTGGAGATGGAAAATAGAGTCAGTGCCAACCATCAGGCACCTAATTTTACACTGCTAGCCTAATCGATTTTATTCTGCCCACTCTCCCAACTACTGCCCTCAGATTCTACCACTCACCTACACTAGGGGGCAAATTACAGCGGCCAGTTACTCTGCCGACCCACATGGCTTTGGAACGTGGGAAGGAACCAAACACCCGTGGGAATCCCATGCAGTCACAGGGAGAAGGTGCAAACTCCACACAGGGAGCGCCCAAGGTCAGGATTGAACCAGGGTCGTAGGAGCTGTGAGGCAGCGGCTCTACCAGGTCTGCCGCTGTGCTGCCCTAGATAGTGAATTGAATCTGGCTGAATTCCTACCTCATCTCCCACCTGCCTTAAGGGAGGTGGTAGAGGCAGGGAGTCTCACAACATCTACATGAGAAGTATCTAGACAAGCACTTGAAACACCAAAGCATGGAAGGCTATTGGCAAGTGCTGAAAAATGGGATTAGAGTAGGTGGCTCCGCATGAACATGATGGGGCGAAGGGCCTCTTTTTGTGCTGTATAACTTTACAAATTCTAATCGGAAGTTGACTCAAACATGTCATGCAGCCTTGGTTCCGACTTGGAATCTACTTGCTGCCTTTAATCTATGTTTGCCATTTTAACTCTGCCTCAGGCTTTCTGCCGGACATCAGCCTGGTCAGGGCAAACCAACACAGGCCACTTGTCCCACAGGAAACCAAGGCCACTGACCAAGCTGATTTCCTGGGATCAGTCTACGTGGGCTGGGTGTTAGCACTTGTAGGCTGATCCCAAGTTGTGCCTGGTCATTGAACTGGGAAGGCTCTCCAAACCCCTTTGCATTGAGGCTCATGGTGGGTTATACTTCCAGATATATTAATGTCACTATGCTTGATCTGCATATACAGTATATCGTGTCATGCATTCAGCTATAGAGACATCTTTCAAATCTGTGTAATCTGCAGCCTCAATCAGGGACAGGAATTTGTTGCAGATCATTCTATAAGCATGTTCTTTGTGTCTTCTTATAAGCAGAATCTACTCCTGATCAACAGGAAATGCCATTCTTATGAGCTGCACCGTCTCCATTTCCTGTGGTAAATTGAAATTTTGCAGGATCACTCGAGTTGCCTTGGTAGTTCAAAGGTGGAATCAGCAACCCTTATACTGCTCATTTGGCTAAAAGCACCATTATATCTGTTTAACAGATTTTTAAAAAACGGAGTCACAACCGAAGGAATTCTGGCAAAAGGTTGAGTTTTTAACCCTTGGAAAGAGGAGCTGAGAGAAAACTTTTTGGCCCAGTGTAAAATAGTGAACTGTATATAGGCATTAAACTAAAAGTTGGATAAGCTACATTGAAGAAAGGCAGTTTGAATTCTTCATTCAATTTTAAAGCAAAACCAATGAAAAGAGACCGTGAATCCAAGATTTTTATCTTTTCACCCAGGCATCCACTGTAGGAACCACCTTGATTTATTTCCTTTGAAGGGGCAGCACAGTGGCACAACTAGTAGAGCCACTACCCTTACAGCACCACAGACCCGGGTTCAATCCTGACCTCTGATGCCGTCAGTGTGGAGTCTGCATGTTCTCCCTGCGACTGCGTGGGTTTCCTCCGGGTGCTCCAGTTTCCAACAACGTCCCAAAGAAATGTGGGTTGGGAGGTTAATTGACCACTGCAAATTGCCCTTCGTATGTAGGTGGGTGGTAGAATCGTGGGGGAGTTGATGAGAGTGTGGGATTAATGTATTCTTAGTGTGGTTAATGGTCGGCACAGACTCAGTGGGCTGAAGGGCCTGTTTCCGTGCTGTGTCTCTGTACGACTCTATGCTTTGGCCCTGGCTCAGGAGGACAGTGGGGGAGATACTGGACTTTGTAACATTGACAACTTCAAGGGTTAATCTGCAGAGCTGGTACAATTGCTGCTTGTGACATGTAGTGAGGAAGTCAGCTATTGTCACCATCACCACCAAGTACATGGAAACATATTTTCTTTATTGAATACAAGCCTTTGCTACTTCAAGACAAGTATTCCAATACTTTCTGGATGTCTCCTCCACACAAAGTAGTAGTCATCCAAAACACAGCTGGCCTTTTGTTGACTGGCTCAAAGTGCCTCACAGCTCCATTGACCTGGGTTCAATCCTGACCTCGGATGCTGCCTGTGTGAAGTTCTGGTTTCCTCCCACAGTCCAAAGAGGTGTGGTTTGGTGGGTTAATTTTTCCACTGTAAGTTGTCCTTAGTGCCTACGTGAGTGGTAGAATCTGAGAGGAGTTGATGGGAATGTGGGGAGAATAAAATGGGATTTGTATAGGATTGGTGTGAATTGATGCTGGATGGCCAATGTGGACTCAGTGGGCCGAAGGGCCTGTTCCCCTACTGTATGACTCTTGTTCACCCATTCCTCCGTGCCTACTCTCCGACTCTGCTTCCTGGCCCTCAATTTTACATCCTTCATCCTTGTTTTCACATCGCCCTTCCTCTCACTGCTTTACCTTCTGCACCAGAAATTTGAGACCACCTGCTCTCCCCTCAATTTTGGCATAATGTCATGCCACCATTTTACCTTCAGGCGCTAAGCTCCAAAGCTCTAGAATTCCCTTCCTAGAACTCTTCCTTCTTTTAAGATACTCCTCAACACTTTTGCGGCAAACTTTTGGCCTTCTGTTCTACTCTAACTCAAGGGCAGATGCCGTTTATTTGACGTAGCTTCTGCAACCCATCTTGGCATTTTTAACCATGTTAAATGGCACTGTATCAATGAAAATTGCTGTTTTTGTCCAACGCCTTAAACTCTCACTTTCAACCACTCTATATCTGAGACCTTTAGTAATTGACCACTAGCAACAGGACATCCCATGAGGAGATTCTTGTGGTCAAAAACAGTTTCGAGTGTTATGGGCCAGGCCTGTACTTCTTTAGAGCACTATAGAAAATATCGCCAAGGCTCATTCCCGCCCATTATCCTGATGTGAACCCGCAATAATTCTCCTTTTTATTTCCTCTGTTCCTAGTTTTCACCAGCCTCTGTGTGGACACAACTGACATTTAATCCAGCTCGCACGGTCACCCACATCCAACCACTCAGCCTGAAGGCCTCGGGCTTGCCTTCCAATAAATCAGACTGACCTCTGTGACAGTTTGACCACATGAGCACTCCAGCTCCATGACTCACCGTTCCCGTGAGACGTTATGCACCAAGCTGAAGGCACAGATTACACGGGGGACTTGTCTTAAAGGCACACGGCCCTCTCAAACAAATGCTCAGCAAACACCAGTCTTTAGAAAATAGGCATTTCTGCAAATGACTGCTGAATTAGATTGAAGTCCCTGGTGATATATGCATGGCACAAACAACACAGAATCTCCTGGATTTGCATCTATAAAGTAATTTGTGGGGTGCTTATTCTTATTGAAAATGAACCACCTTCAGTTCTGGTATAAGTAGCTTTATTTCTCCGTCCCTCAGAACAGGGGTGGTAGCAAACGATGTCAATGCCCTGGTCCCTCACTCAGTTGATCACCCTCCATCAGCACTCCTGGATATGAGTGGTGACAATCTGTGTTGGGGTGGGGGTTGGGGGGGGAGAACCCAGCAACAGTGTCAGAGGTTTTTGGATAGTAATCGGGATCGAAACCCTCAGTCGAACACTCAGGAGTGACGGAGTTCATTAGAGTCATAGAGAGACACAGCACAGAAACAGGCCCTTCAGCCCACTGAGTGCTACACCAATCCTACAATAATCCGAATTTTATCTCTCCCACCTTCTCATCAACTCCCCCGCAGATTCTACTGCCAGAGCAATTTACAGCGGCCAATTAACCTACCAACCCAAACGTCTTTGGGATAGGGGAGGAAACCCACACGGTCACGGGGAGAATGTGCAAACTCCACACAGACAGCACCCGAGGTCAGGATTGAACCCAGGTCTCCGGCACTGGGAGGTGGTGGCTCTACTGGCTGCGCCACTCTGTTGTCCATTTTGGAGGCCTGACTGAGATCAGCAACCTCAACAAAACCAGGTAATAAACCATGGGGCTGTCCTGGTAAGCATTGTTCAGGCTCACTGAACAATACGTGTTGAGACTTAGACAGCAAGCTTAGCTGCAAATCTTGATTTGTTAGATAGGTGCAGAAAAGTCACAATGAGATATGTCTGCTTAAAGTCCTGGCTCAGTGTGGGAGCAGAGCGAGGGGAATTGGCCATGGATCTCACTGCTGACTGCAAACCATGATGACTGCTGGAAGATGTTGGTGGACATTAGCTAAGGAGTCAACTGTGATTCTTTCCCTTTCAATAGAATAACAAACAGCGTCCACTTGGATGCGGGAAGCGAATCTGATTCCTTTGAACTATGTTCTGGCAATAACTCATTATCTTCAGTGAAGGAATAGTCTTAAAGTGGAACAGTAAATGGAGTGGAAAATGCAGTGGTGCAGTTAGAAGACTATTCAACTCTTCCACAAGATGTTCAAAACTGTACAATCTTCATTATAAAACAGAAAAAAATAAACTACATAATAGATATAAATATCAACCAATGCAAACATAATGTAATATTGTATCTAGAACATAGAACAATACAGCACGGAACAGGCCCTTCGGCCCACAATGTTGTGCCGATCTAATTAAATTGGCAATCAAATACCCAACTAAACTAATCCCTTCTGCCTAAATATCCATATCCTTACATTTCCCACATATTCATGTGCCTATCTAAGAGCCTCTTGAAGGCCCCTATCGTATCTGCCTCCACCACCACCCGTGGCAGAGCATTCCAGGCACCCACCACTCTCTGTGTAAAAAACTTGCCCTGCACATCTCCCTTGAACCTACCCCCTCTCACCTTAAATGCATGTCCTCTGGTATTAGATATTTCAACCCTGGGAAAAAGATACTGGCTGTCTACTCTATCTGTGCCTCTCATAATCTTATAAACCTCCATCAGATCTAGTTCATTTTTATTAAGTTATTCAATGATATGTGGTGAGTTGGAGTTGGTATTTGTAGTGAGAGAGTTGTTTCACTGGTTTTACTGTTGCCTGTACCTTGGCCAGTACTAGAATTAAAAGATAAGATCTCTTTATTAGTCACATGTACATCGAAACACACAGTGAAATGCACCCTTTGTGTAGAGTGTTCTGGGGGGCAGCCCGCAGGTGTCACCACGCTTCCGGCGCCAACATAGCATGCCCACAACTTCCTAACCTGTATGTCTTTGGAATGTGGGAGGAAACCGGAGCACCCGGAGGAAACCCACACAAACACGGGGAGAACGTACAAACTCCTTACAGACAGTGGCAGGAATTGAACCCGGGTTGCTGGCGCTGTAATAGCGTTATGCTAACCACTACACTACCGTGCCTGCCCTCATTGGTTCAGATTTTTCTGAAGCATTGTACATTCTGGCCACTCTTTGTTCCTCCTCCCGGTGTGTTTATTGTGTGTAATTCTTCAGTGAGCGTAAAATATAAGAGACAAGGTGGGTGTTTGGCAATGAGTGGTCATGTGATGAAACTTCCAGGAAGCCAGTTAACCAGAGGTGACCACACAGCCAGGTCGACCTTCTGCCTGTTCCTACAGTCAGAGTTAAACAGATGGAATAGAGGCTGGGTTAAAGGGCTTGTGGGAGGAATCCGGCACATGGACTGAACATCACATACTGTCATCCTGGGGTAAACCATGATATGAATGGAGAACTGAACCCTCCAAAGTATTTTATCAGCTTCATATCTCCAGTGGTCAAACCTGAACCCTTGTCCTCCACAGAGCACTTCGAGGTATTTCACACTCCCTTGCCCAAACACATTCCCACAACTAACCCTCTTCATGGGCAGTCCCTCAGCTTCAAGGATGACTTACTTCCACTTTGGTTCTGTGGGTTCTCAGGTGGCTGATGAGACCAATGTGGGAACTGCAGACTCTTCCAGAGATACCTCGAAATGCTCTGTGGGCACAAGGCAGGTGCTATTTTTGAGCTGGTGTGTTCCCTCTGCCATTTATGCAGACGTGTCCTTACGCATGTGCTTGAGGTTCTCAATACCATCCTCAATGTTCCTTCTCCATTTTGAGCGGTCATGAGCCAGAGTCGATGGGAATGTTGCTCTTCTTCAAGGAGATCTGAGCACATCTTTGAATGTGGCATAATGCCGTTCCACTATTCTACCTTCAGACGCTAAGCTCCAAAGCTCTAGAATTCCCTTCATAAAACTCTTCCCTCTTTTAAGATACTCCTAAACACTTTTGCGGCAAACTATCGGCCTTCTCTTCTACTCTAACTCAAGGGCAGATGCCATTTATTTGACGTAGCTTTCATGACCCACATCTGTCGACCTGGTAATCTTTTCTGTGACAGAGCTCAGAATAAAGTGTCTGTTTTTTGAGGCTGGTGTCAATGCAGGTAGTGCAATGTAGCCAGAGAATGACCAGGGCCTCAATTCCAGAGCTGTTGGACTGGGAGAGAATAGTGAAGTTGGTTCAATGAATTACTCAGTGCCAAGCAACTACTTATTCCATATATTCTTCAGCCCTATCCCCTTCTACGGGAAGTCACATCTACATATTCATTACTTTTCTCAGGGGAAAGAAGCTTCAGCTCATATCTACACTGCCTCAAGGCTTGGCCATAAAGCAGTTTAATCTTCACCATCCCTGGTTCAAGGCACTTTCTACAAGGATAAATCTGTGTAAGTTTTGGACAGGAAGTGAAAAAGCCAGATTGAGGTCATGCAGGAGTGACAAGTTGGCACAGAATGAATCCAGTTCAGGGAATCAGATTGGACCCTTGTACCTTTTGTAAAAGCCTATGTTTGCTGTGCACATTTTGATGAAAACTGTGATCCTTTAAGATGCGCCCTCTGTGAAATCTCTGCCTGCAGATTTGAGCAACACATCTCATGAGAATGATGAGGCATGAATCCCGAGTGCTCATGTGGTCAAACCGTAATGGGGTGAGCACAGCTCAACATGATTCATTGGAAGACAAGGCTGAGGCCAGTCCTTGGCTTGATGTCAGCAAGAGTCAGGATAAATATAAATCAGGTTCTGTGCTTATGTTTCCACACTTTCAACACAGTGCCCCCCCCCCCCCCCCCCCCACCATTTCAACATTCTGAGTGAATTATTCCCTCTGCAAAATCCTGGTCCACTCTTCAGTCATCCCCTTTTACCTCCTCCCAACCCAACACTGGGGATCCCAAACACTTCCCACATGGGTAACAGCAATTGCCAACAGTCCTCTCAGCTCCCCCATACTATTTGTGAAGCAAGCTCCCCTGCACTGCAGACACCAGTTACAAGTTGACAACTTGCCTTACAGAACACTTCCAGCCGGTATGCAAGTACGACTTACGGTTGTGTGGTATTTTAATTTTCTACCCCACTCCCATTCTTACATTGGCCTTCAACAATGTTGCCTCTGTTCCAGGAAAGCTCAAAAGAAGCTGTAGGAATAGCATTGTTTCATAATCTCAGAACATAACTATCGCTTTCTCAGACAGCTGGTTGTACTCCTACTGTGGCTGCTTAAAGCTGTTCTAACACCATCCTAGTTGTCCCCTTGTTTGCCATCAGTTCAATTGTTGTTTAGTCATTGCTGCCATAACTGCCATCAGGAGGCCCCTCTGCCATCCTATCTGATCATAACTGATGTGATTGTAACCACTGTTTTCTATTCCTGCCTGCCTACAGTAATCTTTCACCCCCTTGTTTTTTCATCTCTGACCTGAAGTTCCCTTTCTCTCCCCATGGATGCTGCCTGATCTGCTGTACATTTTCCGTTACATTGTCTTATAAGCCATTCAGTATTTTAAAGACCCACAGTAGTTTTCCTCTCCAAATGTCTTTGAAATATTCCTCTGGTACCTTTTACATCCACCCAGCAGGGCAAGTAAAGTCTTGATCATATACTGAACCTTCCGCAGTGGAATTTGACTCTTCTTATTTTATGATGACAAATAGTTAAGAGATGGGGACTATATAAATAGGCAATGAGTAATGTCATACTGCATGAATATTGCAGAAGTAACCAAAGCAGCCACTTCTTTATATAGTTCATCCAACTCTCGGCATTAGGATCGGATACAATCATTTATTCAGAGCAATGGGTGCCAATTTACCTCTGATTCACTGCGTCAATGCCATCCACTCATTTTTATCTCTACTCACACATCCTGCAAACTGTGTAGCTCGGGAGTATGTGCATTGCTTGTACAGACCAGAGCCATGCATAATAGGCAGTTGGAAGCATCAATTGTCATGCAGTAATGATGTGTAATCTTGTTTTAATTAAAGTGCAGAGTGTCATTGGAGCCCTTCTTAAATAGAGGGCAAAGTTGAGAATTTGATCAGAGGAGAACTAAGCACAGGAAGGAAGGTCTGTCGATTGTTCCCATTACCTGCTGAGGTCTGCATAAGCTTGAGGCAATAAGTATGCAAAGTTTTGCCTAATGCTTTAGCACCTAGACCAAGTTAGTGTATCTAATATTCAAAAACGTGATAATGCTAGTAAGGGAAATATCAATACTAAGTATCAGTGGAGCAGGTTGTACGTTCAAGACCTTGAGCTACAGCGTGACATCTAAGAGAGAGAGAGACGGGGGAGTAGCTGGGCAGTTCGCTGTAGATCCCAGGGACACCTCAAAGAGAGATGCAGGATCAGAATACAAAGGGAGAACCAAGAGGTGTAAAATGAGGATCCACAGAAACAGACGCTGCCCAGCAGGCACAAACAAAGCACATACTATCTATGAAGGTGAAGACAAAAACTGTCAGGAGAACAGTTAGAGCATTAGCCATGCCACTCTGGAGTTAGAGGGAGAAGGGGAAGTGTGTGTTGACAGTTCTATGGATCGCTTAGGTAGAAAAATGGATAGTGCTCGTTATATGTCAGATCAGGATTCCCATCTTGTACATTCCCTACGTTGCAGGATGAGGAAATCTCAAAACATTCACTTCCCTCCCCCACCTGACTCCATCTGCCAATCAACCTCTCCTCACCTGGATCCACCTAACGCTTGCCAGCTCTTGTGCCATTCTTCCCCCTCAGCCCTTTGTACTGACAATCTCCCCTCTACTGTTTGAGTCCAGGTGAAGGGTCTCGACCCCACACGTCAATTGTCCATTTCCCTCCACAGATGCTGCCTGACCTGCTGAGGTCCTCCAGCAGTTTGTTTTCTGCTCCAGATTCCAACACCTGCAGTGTCTTGTGTCTCAAGCCATTGACTTTAGTGAGGGAGTGCAGAATCCAGTCACCATGGTCCAACAGCATGGTAAAGTAGTGACACTAAAGAGCAAGGGACTCCCAGACCCAGGTCAGTTCCACCCTCGCGCCTCAAGGAAATGAAAGCACTGAAAGTTCCATATCATAACCTTCTGAAGTTCAGGAACTCTAGGTTGGATAAGCCACTCCACTGCTAAGGGAAGTCAGGTCCACAGGTGGAGATGGGTTGTCAGTTAGGGTGGAGTGAGATTCAAAAGCTGAGGCAGATGGAATCTTATGTAGGTTGGTCAGGGGGCTCCTGAGATTGGCAGTCAGGAGATGGGTCATGAGATTAAGGTGCTGGAGAGTTGTGAGATTGCGGTCTAGATAACTCAGGGATCTGGAGATCAGTGGTTGGAGGAGGGGAAATCAGAGAGAAGTGTGAAATTGGAAGGGGTGGAGTATGAAGGAGAGCAGGTTAAGGAGTTTTGCCTTATTACTGAACACACTAACAGTACAAACTTCTACAGGTGTACTGTCGAAAGTGTCCTGACTGGTTGCAACACGGTCTGGTATGACAATTCGAATGTGCAGGAACATAAGAAGCTGCACAGAGTGGTGGACTCAGCCCAATACATCATGGGCACATCCCTCCCCACCATCAGTAGTACTTACAGGAGGCACTGCCTCGAGAAGGCAACATCCATCATCAAAGATCTCCACCATCGGGGCCATGCCATCTTCTCGCATCTACCATCGAGCAGAAGGTACAGAAGCCTGAAGTCACGCACCACCAGGTTCACGAACAGCTACTTCCCTTCAACCAATAGGTCTTGAACCAACCGGTAAAACCCAAATCACTACAGTTTAGCAACCCTTTGACCATTTTGATCATGTTGCACTAAAATGGACTTCGATTTTTTTTGTTTTCTCTTGTAAAAATTGAGTATAATTTATATTTAATTTATGTTTTTCTTGTGAATGCTGCTTATCTCATGCTATCTGCCTGTGATGCTGCTGCAAAGAAGTTTTTTATTGCACTTGTGCACACATGTACTTGTGCAAATTACCATAATCCCTTTGAGGTAGGCAAATAACTTAAAAGGAAGCTACCTGAGTGGTGTTCCCAAACTGGGTCCTGACTATCCCAGGGAGGCTGCCTGTAACTTGTGCAGTTGCAGTGAACACAAGAACGCAAGAAAACAGGAGCAGGAGTAGGCCACTTGGCCCCTCAAACCTGCCCCACTATTCAATATGATCGTGGCTGATCTATGCTGGCCTCAACTTCCCTTCTGTACCATGCCCCTCTATTCCCCAACCTATCAAATATTTATCCAGCTCCTCTTTAAATACTTCTAATGAACCAGCTTCCACCTCCTGCCAGAGGAGAGAATTCCAAAGATTCACCACCCTCTGTGAGAAAAAATTTCTGCACACGTCAGTTTTAAATGACCGACCCCTTATTTTGCAGCTGTGTCCTCATGTTCGTGACTCTCCCACTAGTGAAAGCTTCTCAACATCTACCCTGTCAACCCCTTATATGTTTGAATAAGGTCACCCCTCATTCTTCTAAACTCCGAGGAATACAGACCCAAACTATTTAGTGTCTCTTGGTAGGAAAACTCTCTCATCCCAGGAATGAGCCTGGTGAACCTCCTTTGGACTGCCTGCAATGTTACTGTATCTTTTTTTAGGTAAGGGGACCAAAACTGTGCGCAGTATTCCAGGTGAGTCCTTCCCAACACCCTGTACAATTGCAACAAAACCTCCCTATTCTTAAGCTCCAACCCCTTTGCAATGAAGGCCAGAATGCCGTTTCCCTTCTTAAAGAACGGTTCCCTTATACAGTGAGATGGACTCTTGACTTCACAACCTACCTTCTTGTGACCTTGCACCTTATTGTCTACCTGCACTGCACTTCCTCTGTAGCTGTGACACTTTACTCTGTACTGTTATTGTTTTTACCTGTACTACATCAACGCACTCTGTACTAACTCAATGTAACTGCACTGTGTAATGAATTGACCTGTATGATCGGTATGCAAGACAAGTTTTTCACCGTACCTCAGTACAAGTGACAATAATAAACCAATACCAATACCAAGTACTTGTTGGACCTGCCTGCCAGCTGTTTGTGATTCATGCACTAGAACACCTAGATCCCTCTGAACTTCGCTCACGCAGTCTCCCTCCATTTAGATCATAATCTGCTTTTAGATTCCTCTTACCAAGGTTCATGACCTCACACTTCGCCACATTAAAATCCGTTTCCCAGTCTTCTGGCCCTCACTCGATCTATCTATATCTCATTGCAGAATCAAAGTTTCCTTATCACAACGTCACCTATTTTTGTATCATTGGCAAATTTGGAGACCTTACACACCGTTCCTTCCTCCGGATCGATAACATAAATAGTGACCAATTACAGGCCAAGAACTGATCCCTCTGGTACTCCACTTGTACCACCTTACAGTCTGAAAAGAACTCATTTATTCCAAGCAGCACAGTGACAACCTCTATGGGCCGAGAGTGTTTTGTGACAGGGAAGCTTCGGATACACAAGGACTGATCCTCCCTGCAATGACCTAAATGAGCCTTGCACGGGGAATGATGCCATTAGTGTCCTTCACTAGTTCCAGAATCCCACCTGGTCACCCTCTCAGAACTTCTTGCCCTTCACATGTTCTTTCTCTCCACAAAGGGAAGCCCTGTCTATGAAATAATTAGACTGGCACTAAAGCCGTCATCATATTCTGGCCATGATTGCCAGTGGTGTCCAAGGTGACATTGATGATACCTACCCTCATGATTCTTTCCCCCTGCTCTTACAATACTTATCATGGCAACCCTGAGGAAGGCGATCCTAGGAAAGGCTGAGTAATACCAGCAAGGTTACGTGGTGAGATGTAAACATCTGTTCTCCATCGCCTGTCGTCTAGGAGCCCTGTTTCTCCGTGGGAGGTAGGTGAAAGAACAATCATCATACATGATTGAGGAGAGGATAACTAGGCATAAATCACAGCTCAAATAATTTAAACTGAACCTCACTTGGAATTCCATGAGGGATTTTGTGTCACTGAATGAATTGATGGGCAAGAAATGTTAGCCCCTCAGTGTAACTCCCTACCCATTGCATACTACTGTGATAAATACATTGATGCGTGAATTACTCTCAACTGCATTGGTTAATAGGAGACACGAGACTGCAGATTCTGGAATTTAGAGCAACACACAAGAAGCTGGAGGAACTCAGCGGGTCAGGCAGCATCCATGGGGGGAAGTGGACAGTCGAGGTTTTGGGTCGAGGCCCTTCATCTGAAACGTTGACTGTCCATTTCCCTCTGTAGATGCTGCCTGACCCCGCTGAGTTCCTCCAACATTTTGTGTGTTGCTTCACATTGGTTAGTACACGGACTAGCAAAATCAATGCTGAACGTAGTCCAAAGGGTTCGAAACCTCGACTGTGTTTGCAGAGCAGAACTGATCTGAGGAAAGTGGACTTTGCGCAGAGGCCAATTGTTACTAAGCAAGGGGCCACTTGTCAGGAACTACACAGATGTGAAACAATTCATTTAACTAATCACATCAGGGAATGTCAGTGCAGTGATGTGAGCAAATGTTATCTCTTACCTGGGTTCATCCCGCTGGTTATTGGTGTATTGTATCAGTGTTAAGGACCTGTGCAAAGCCTGTTACGTTCATTAAGAAATCACCCCAATTTAGGCCTAAAAGCAGTAAATTCCCATTTCACTTAGCTCCAGGGCTGGATCCTGGCCTCAGAACTGCACTGTGATATGTCCAATGTTTATCCTTGTGGCCTGCTGTCTGAGTGGCTGGCAATTTCTGGCCGGGTTTGCACTGGGCAGTGCCCATTGCAAACCTATCGCTGTGAAGCCCACCTGAGCAAACGCAGATCCCTGACGTGAGAGATAACAACATGATTTTTCTGAAGGATTGCCTCCCAACAGTTATTTTACATTTAATATAACTTGCATCCCCAATGATAAAAAAAATAAAGTTGCGTCCCTTTGCAAATGGCTGTAGTTTTATTACCTAGCCTTTGGGGCCACGTCCGATATCTTGAATAACTGAAATAAAGTGATATGGCCTTTCCATCAATTCAAATTTATTGAACACGACACAGTACATAACCCTGTTCGGGATTAAAAAAAAAGAAACAGTCTCTTTCATTTGTTTCCATATTTTAGTTAAAGATGACATTAAACTTCCAGAGTACTCCTTTAAATAATGACATTTAAAAAAATCTGTTTTAAAAACACACTCAGCACTTTTTTCCTGTCCAGCTGTCCGGAAATCCCTCCAGAAAGAGCAGGGTTTCACCCTCTGTGTGAACCCTGGGTTGCCAACACCAGCTGGATAAGCTTCTGGAAGATTCATTATCTCCATTTATCCCCCGCCCTATGTAAACAGCTTTTTATTTCCCCAAATCAGCAAAACCTCAACAACCCAATAAATAAGTTCTCAAAAAAGAAAACAAAAACCCACCCTCCTTGAATGACTGTGATTTTTCTCACAAAGATTCCCACATTAGTTTCCTAGAGATTAATCTTCAGTTCCCATTGGCTGCTGATCCCAGTCATTAAAGGTTTCATGTCACCCTAAGAGGTGCATTGATTATTCGCAATACCCAACGTCCATTTTGAGCAGGGCCAGTGCTGCAGGTGTGCAAGTAGGTGGTCGCCTTGAGAGTGGCCAACGACTAATGTCACTGGTCAGTCCAGTCGCTTAATGACTGCATGATCTGTGAGGATCCTCCTGGCATCAGTGATGTCAGAGGTCACGATGGGGCTGCCCAAACCTGAACCAACCCCATTAAATGTTTAGGGAGGGGGGAGGGCAGACAGGGCAAACTCCATCCATGACTATCAGGGAGAAAAGCCCAACAGATGCAGAACAGTTGGTGGGGATATACGCCTGAATAACCCAGAGACTCATTGTTACCCCATCTCAAAGGTCTACCGTTATCACATCCAGTAAAGGGAGTTAATATTACCAGCACAGCTGCTTTTGGAGCTGTCACTCATCGAGCTCTAGACTCACTGCTACATCCGGAAATTTCTAACTGAAACCAGACACCAGAGTTCCCAGCTATGAACAGCGGATCATTTTTTTTATCCACAGTTATTTCTGCGTGTTATGAAATGGTGGCTTTCATTACAAGGTTCCCTGTGTCTGCAGTTTGTTTCCATCAGCAGATATCAGAAGACTGACTGTGGTCCTAACCTTAGTCTGGTTCAGGGTCTGTCAAACATCGCAGAGTTACAGAAGGATGCTCGCAGAGGGAGGACCATTAACCCGTCATGTAGGCCCTGCTCTGAGAGTCACGCTACCCTGCTCTTTCTCCATAGCCCGGTGGGTTTTCCCCTTCAAGCATTATCTGATTTTCCTTTGAAATTCAGTATTCATTCGGCTTCCATCTGCTACCTGAGTCTAGAGCAGAACAATCTGCTGAGTTTGTTTCATAATCTCGTCCTGGTGCGTTTTGTAGTGGACTTGAATTTGTATCCTCTGACAACAGTGTGGATCTCCGTACCCACCAGACCTGTCTCCCTAATTAACTTATCATGATTGGATATTATATCAAACACCTCCATCAAATCACAGAACTTCCCCTGCTCCATGAAGAAAAATCTCCCAAGGCAACTAAAGTTCCTCTTTTGTCTCTCCAGTAGACCTCCTCTCTACCCTCCCCTTTACATCCTTTCTAAATTGTGGTGTCCGGAACAGAACACGGTTTTATAAAGTTTTAACATAACTTCTTATGATTAACACCTTAAATTCTATGTGCTCTTAGAGCAACCATCACAACCTGATCTGCCACATTCGTAGATCAGTGTGCAGGCTCACTGAATCTGCTCCTGAAGCACCCTTAACATATTCCCATTTAATTCATATTGCCTCTCCTGTGTCCTCATAACACAGCCCTTCACTTCACACTTGTCTGCATTAAATCCTGTCTGCTGATTTCACGGTCCATGAGCTCTTGAAGTTCCTGACTACACTTCCGAGTTTCATGTCATTGTCAAGCTTTGAAATTATGCCTTTTATCCTCAGTACAAGTCAGTATTACAAATCAAAAGCCAGCAACCCAGCTAATTTGATAGGATTTCTGAATGGTACATTGCTCCTGCAGTAGTCCACACCCTATTGGTCAATCTGCACCTCTTTTCCCTCTTTTCCAGATTTTCTATGCTTCCCATCCTGTAAAAATTCCACCATTCACTATTCCATTTCCTCTCGACCTACCTATTGCTACCGTCCTTGGCTCCATTTTTCCATCTGCCGTTTAATTACCCTGCCTTCCAAATACCACAGACCTCTCCTCCTCTTCAACTGCCAACCTTCGTTTCCCTGACGCTGTATCTTCCACAAAGTTATTGATCTTTATCTTCCACGTCGAATGAAAAGTCATCAACCCTAAAGTGTCACCTATGTTTCTCTCTCCACAATTGCTGCCTGACCTCCCAGCTGTTTTTCAGCATTTTCTGGTTTCATTTCTAATTCTTATTTAAGCCTTTCATGCTTTCGAAACACAAACAGGGAACCAGTTTAAACGGGAGATTCCTCTGGCAGAAATGGAGAGTTCAGCCAGCGATGTCCCCCTGCCTGGGCTGGAGAAAGTCTTGTGCGTGTAAAAAGTCCTAATCACAAATGTACTGCACATTGAACAACGGTGATGCCAGTGTGACTGTGTTGTTCTCTTTCCACATTTTTTCTTTTGTTTCCTCTCTCCAGCAAGTCGTTAAAATAATTTTCTTTAAAAAGCAGCACCTTTGCAAACAATAAATACTTTTAAATAGGAAAAACATGGCACACAGGATGGAAGTCAGAGGGTGAAGCTGCAGCTCCAGGCTTTGGCTTCAGGAGGTACAAATCCCAAATTTTTTCTCATACAAATCTTTGTAGATGCTCAAATGCATCGCCACAAAAAAAAACTAAGGCCTCTGTGCCTTTGTGTTGGTGGTCTGTCTGTGTGTTTGTGTATGCGTGTATGTCCCCATATGTGCAGATATGTGTCTGTTTATGAGTATGGTTATGTGTGTCTGTGCATGTGTGTGTGTCTGTATGTGTGTGTGTTATATATGTATGCATGTGTCTGCATTTGTGTACGTGTATGTGTGTATTTCTGTTTATGTGTGTGTGTCTGTATATACGTGTATGTGTGTCTGTCTGCTTATGTGTATGTGTGTGTATCTGTGTATACGTGTGTGTGTGTTTCTGTTTATGTGTATGTGTGTGTGTCTGTATATACGTGTGTGTGTGTGTGTGTTTATGTGTATGTGTATGTTTATCTGTATGTGTGTGTATGTGTATACATGTGTGTGTGCATGTGTGTGTGTGTCTATCTGTATGTGTGTATGTGTATACGTGTGTGTGTGCATGTGTCTGTTTGTGTGTGTGTGTATGTGTGTGTCTATCTGTATGTGTGTATGTGTATACGTGTGTGTGTGCATGTGTCTGTTTATGTGTGTGCGTGTGTTTGTGCATGCACACGCTGCAGTGAAATAGTGCATTTAACAACAAAGCTGGATGGGAAGACCTCAAGAGGCCCTCCCCCCTTCCACCCCAGACACTTCCACTGCTGGCACAGTCTACTTGGGGATTAGCCTCAGCAGCTCCTCGTCCGTCAGGCCGTTGACTGCAGTGATGTGGTGTAACTGCTCCAGGTAGCGGGCCTGGTCTCGCATGAAGTGCGGGATCCGCGTGTTCTGCAGGATGGCGCATTTCTTCAGGTGCTCCACATCCTCGAATGAAACCTGGGATACAGCAGAAAGAGGGAGAAAGATATTGTTGACTCACCAAAGATACAAGAAATAGGCAAGATAAAGAAATTCCTGCATTACTTTGCCAATAATGTAGGGCAAGGTCCCAGAAGGCTTCACAGGTGCACTGCCAGTTAAAGTCGGCACCAAATCACATCCACAGCAGAGGTACGCAACTCTCCAGGGGGGTGGAAGAGACTGTCGATCTGAATCGCATCTGAGGGCCATTCGTGGGAACACAGAAATCCTGGACTTCCTGACAGGTCCTCACAGATCACCAGCTTCCCACAGCTTCCCAGCAATTACACTGGAGGATCCAGCACTGAACCCATGCCTGCCAATGGCTCTGCAACTCGATTCAGTTCCCTGGAGATAAACTGTTCTGAGGGAGAAAGGTAAGGGGCCAGGTTTTCTCTTGCATTAGTTGAGTTATCAAATGTATTGAAATGTATTTAATTGCTTTTTGGGTATTTTAACTTAACTGTAAATAAAACTATTAATATTTTAATAGTATGACTACACTGGACTAGTTTTTGGATATTTTTAAATGTTTGAATATGTCAGAGATAACTGGCAAGTTTCGGTGTGGGGCTTGATGGGCTGTCAAAGTATTTTGAGGGGGGGAAGGGTTGGCACTGATCAGGGGCCAGTCTTGGGAAGGATGGGAGGGAGAGTGTCCGGTGCTTACTGAGGCTCTCTGGTGGGCCGCACAGAGTGAGATGCTGATACAGAGGGGACTGAAAGCCGAGGTAGAGAGACAGACAGGTTAATCGTTAACAGACTCAGAGGTTAATAGTGGAAATTCAAGAGCTTGGGCGAAGACAGCTGAATGGGTAAACAAAAATCGAAGTTGTTGACAGTAACATTGTTAATGATCGGACAACTCTCTTCTCATGCTCAGTTAAATGAGATATGAACCTAACTGCCAGAGTAAAAGCCCCGTGTTTAACCACTGTGTAACCTCCTTGAGTGCAGGAGGCTGTAGGACAAGTAGCTCAAGGTGAAAAGTCCCCTATATCAAGGATTAGTTGGCAATGGGACATTCAGAGGCAGCATAGAAGGGGTGTTGGGAGAAATAAGTGACATCATACAGCGGAAGGAGGGGCTGGTCATTCAAGTGAGCACTCTTTTGATGTGGGGCAGAGATTGTTCACTGCTTGACCTGGAGGTGGCTAAGATTTCTTCCTGTCCTTCACTCATGCATCAGGAGAGGACTCGTCCGAGGAGGAGCGACGGCTTTCTCTCCCAGCGGGGATCCCAAGTGGGAATCCCTCAGCCCCTCGACGCTGTGCGCCACAAGCGAGATGGGAGGAGGAAGGCAGTCTTATGCCTGCACTCCACTACACAGCATGGCAACTGCGGAGGGCAGTTTGCTTTAAGGGCATGTGGAGCCTGAAGGTGGCGCATCATCCCAACCCAGCAACATAAAGCAGGCAGATCCACTTGCAAGAGCCCTGCATTCAAATGCAAATCTCCAAATGCTCATTTTTATTACAATCAGTGTGGCAGGTCGTGTACAAAACTCCAACAGGATGACTTTCAACTTTATAGTACATACTTCAGGAAACATCCGACAATATATTGCCACTAGTGTCACTGGTCTGTGAATAAAACTTCCATTGACACATTGATATTCCATACTATTTTGTGAAGGGAATAGGAGAGCAGAATGCAAGGCCCTCAGGGTTTACACACCATTATTGAGAGAAAATACTTTAATTTAAAGAAGCAATGGACCTTTAAATTCAGGTGCAATATTGTATTGACAGGATATCAAAAAGACTCAGGTGGACTGGCGACCTCCAGCATCAGTTGTTGTCCACCCTGTTGTACAGTACACCCCTCTTCTGTGTTGAATTAGTCTTTGACATGTGTTGCAAACCTCTCATACCACCCCCACTGATGCCGAACTGAGTGTGCAAGAGCCTTGGAGCAGAGTAGACACAGTTACCTTTCCCAGCGCTGCCAGCATCTTGAAGTCGATGGTTTTCCGGTATCGAAGAAGCATTAGCACACCATCCAAATACACCTGGTCCTTACTGAAACAACCTGCAAACAAAAGAGAGCCACTTGTGAGTGAGGCGGGGCTCAGAGAACATCCCAAAACAGGGAGCATGGACATCACAAACGTCACAAAAAGCTCGAATAACAGGTTAGGGAGATAGTGGAGGCAATTAGTCTTGACGCATTCCCATGCCAATTAGACATCTGGTTTTAAGATTACAGTTTGGGATGTGGTATGTATGAAATCAGAGGTATCATTATCTAGAAATGCAGTCACATAACTTTCTGAGCTTTATGCAATTGGAAATTTATTTTTTTTGTTGGAGGGAAGCATAATTACAGCCATTTTCTCTTCATTTGATTTCACTTGAAAACTTTGACCAGCCTCTTTCTGCTGACCACAATATGAGTTTCCACAGTAGTGCTGTATGAAATGACTTCATTCCTGTGTGAAGTCTTGCAGGAGGGGGCTTGGTCCATGTTGTCCCGGGAATGCCTGTGGCTGGCTGCTCCTGGGACATTATGGTCTCCATATATGGATCCTGTCTACACTTCTCACTGCCTCAGTAAAGCAGCCAGCATGATCAGAGACCCCACCCACCCTGGACATTCTCTCTTCTCCCCTCTCCCATCAGGCAGGAGATACAAAAGTCTGAAAGCACATACCACCATGCTCAAGGACAGCTTCTATCCCACTGTTATAAGAAAATTGAACAGTTCCCTAGTACAATAAGATGGACTCTTGACCTCGCAGTCTACCTCATTATGGCCTTGTACCTTATTGTCTGCCTGCACTGCACTTTCTCTGTAACTGCAACACTTTATTCTGCATTCTGTTATTGCTTTTCCCTTGTACTACCTCAATGTACTGATGTGATGAAATGATCTGTATGGACGGCATGCAAAACAAAGTTTCTCACTGTACCTCGGTACATGTGACAATAATAAACCAATTTACCAATTTAATTAAGTGCTAAACTAGGCAAGCAGCTGAAATAAATTACTACATCCTTAGTCTTAAATAGGGAGACTAGAGTTCTGAAAAAGCTCCAGATGCAGCCTCATCAGGCCAATATGTGACTGAGCAAGACTTCTTTACTCTTATACTCAAATCCTCTTACAACAAAGGCCAACTTACTGCTCACCTTCCAGATGCTTGCTGAATCTGTATGTTAACCTTCAGTGGGTCATGTACAAGGACACCGAGGTCCCTCTAATACCTTCCAATCCCATACCTTTTAAAGAATGCTCTGCCTTTCCACTTTTTCTAACAATAAAGATGCCTTACATTTTCCTACATTGTAGTCCAGCTGCCACGTCTTTGCCTATTCACTTAGCTTGTCTATATCCCCCTGAAGCCCCTCTGCATCCTCCTCACAGCCAACACTGTCACCCAGCTTTATATCATCAGTAACAATGGATATTTTATGGATCTCTTCATCCAGTTCGGGGGTACAGATTGTGAAAAGTTGGAATCCCAGCACAAGCCCTGCAACACCCCACTGTTCACATCCTCCCAGCACAAAAATGGCCCATTTATGCCCATTTATTCCCATTCCCTGTTTTCTGTCCTTTCCTCCTTCCATGCCGTGAAGTCTAGTCTTGTTTAATAATCTCATGTGGCACCTTATCGAAACCTTCTGAAAATCCAAATGTACCACTTCTACTGGTTCGCCCTTATCTATCCTGCTATTTACAACCTTGAAACATTTCAGACAACTTTATCAAGCACTCCATTAGTACAGTAAGGACTGCTTTAATGAAGTGGAGACCCATTGGTTGAGGTGAAGGGGATAGAGCTTCGGACATCAAATGACTCTGTTCCACATCACCAAGGCATCTCCAACGTAGAGAAATATCAGTTAATGACTTTGTAACAAACACAAAAGTTCTTTAAAACATGACAAATAGTGGCTATCACATTGTAGAAAGAAAGTATAAATATCAGTGAAAGTGACCTGGTTGAGAAGTATCTGTTTGCCCTCTCTTGGCTCGTACGCAGTACTCCCATCGAGTGTTCGGGTCCTCCACAAACTTAGCAATGTCTTCAAAGAGCTGGCTAAAGGCCATCCGACTGGCCTGGAAGACGGTGTAGTAGAGCAGAGCTGCTCGCCACAGGAATGGGTACTTGCGGTACAGAACACTGTTCAAGCTGGCCAGGCCTTCTTCTGTTGGGTTAGCTGGCTTCAGGCCATACTGCTTCCTGCCCGCCGCACTGTGCCAGGGCTGGTGGCTGTTGTTGACTCCTCGAATGTAGTGCGTCCCTGATATCAATACATATTTCAAATAAGCAACTGGAGAGAGAAAGCCTCAACACACCACAAGGACAGCTCCATCGCCAGTATCAACGTCAGGAGAAAAGTTTGACTCAATTTCAGTCAAAACTGGCAGAATTTTATGAAAAGCTGGATGGTATAGAGTTGCATCCACTCCAGCACAGGCAGGTTCTGAGAACCGTGGAACTGCCTGTGATAGAGAGAGAAATTTAAAGGGACAGCCACTTCCCACCCCACCTTAAAGAAATGGGAGGGATAGTCGCTGTGTTTGCAAAGTGATAACACAGCTTGACATACTTATATAGAAATCAGAGAAATATATCAAGTGAACAAAGGTTTGTCATGAAGGCCTTAACAAGTGCACTCTGTAGCTTTCAGCAAGATCTAGAGGACAGGGGTTGTGAACTCATGAAAATTTTAACACTGGGATGTAAAAAATGCATTTTGTCAGATGGCACAGTACAAGAAATTATGCCAATCAGATCTGGAAGTGGCCAGGTATTGGTATTGGTTTATTATTGACACTTGTACCAAGGTACAGTGAAAAACTTGTCTTCCGTATCATTCGTACGGATCAATTGATTACACAGTGCATTGAGGTAGTAAAGGGTAAAAACAATAACAGAATACAGAGTAAAGTGCCACAGCTACAGGGAGGTGCAGTGCAGGTAGACAATAAGGTGCAAGGTCATAACAAGGTAGATCATGAGGTCAAGAGTCCATCTCATCGTATAAGGGAACCATTCAATAGTCTTATCACAGTGGAATAGAAGCTGTCCTTGAGCCTGTTGGTATGTGCCCTCAGGCTCCTGTATCTTCTGCCTGATGGGAGAGGGGAGAGGAGAGAATGACCCAAGAGAAGAGAGAGAAGTCTGACCCTTTGTGTTGCATTTGACCTGAAATTTGGACATGTAGTGAACAGTGAGGTAAATACTAACAGACTTCAAGAAGGTATAGACAGGCTGGTGAAACAGGCATATGCTTGGCAGAAAGTTAATGCTAAGCAATGTGAAGTGTTACATTTTGGTAAGGAGAGTGAGAAGAGGCAACATAAACTGGAGGGAACAATTCTAAAAGGGGCACAGGAACAGGAAGGTCTGGGGTTATCTGTGCATTGTTCATTGTATGTGGCAGGCAGGCAGAGAAAGTGGTTACAAGAGCACACAGGATCCCGGGGTTTATAAATGGTGGCAGAGTGCACAAGAGCAAGGACGTCATGATGACCCCTTCTAAAACACTGGTACAACCACAGCTGGAGTTGCCCAGTTCTGGCTGCACTCTCTCTAGGAAAGGTGTGAAGGCTTTAGAGAGGATAGAACAAAGAACAGTACAGCACAGGAACAGGCCCTTCAGCCCATGATGTTGTACTGAACTAATTAAACTAGAAATTAAATGGCTAACTAAACTAATCCCTTCTGCCTACACAATGTCTATATCCCACTCATGTGGCTATCTTAGACCCTCTTGAACACACCTATCGTACCTGCCTCCACCACCACTTTCTGCAGCACTTTCCAGACACCCACCACTCTTTGTGTAAAAAACTTGCCCCGTATGTCTCCTTTTAACTTACCCCCTTCATCTTAAATGCATGCCCTCTAGTATTAGACATTTCGACCCTGGGAAAAAGATATTGGCTGTCTACTCTATCTATGCCTCTCATAATCTTATAAGCTTCTATCAGGTCTCCCCTCAGCCTCTGCCGCTCCAGAGAAAACTACCCAAGTTTATCCAACCTCTTCTCATAGCACTTGCCCTCTAATCCACGCAACATCCTGGTAAACCTCTTCTGCACCCTCCCCAAAGCCACCACATCCTTTCTATAATGGGGCGACCAGAGCTGAATGCAATACTCCAGATGCAGCCGAACTAAAGTTTTATAAAGCTGTATCATAACTTCCTGACTCTTAAACTCAGTGCCTCGACTAATAAAGGCAAGCACGCCATGCGCCTCCTTTACCTCCCGAAGAGATTGACCAAAATGACTCCAATGATGAAGGACTTCAGTTCTGTGGATAGAATGGAGAAGCTGGGGCTCTTCTCCTTGGAACAGAGAAGGCAGTGAGAGGATCTGACAGAACTATTTAACACAGACAGAATAGTTGGAGAGAGAAACTCTTTCCATTGGTGGAACAGTTGCAAAATGAGGGAGACTGGAAAGTGAACAACAGGGTCAGGAGGAGAACACTCTTTTCTTACACAGTAAGTGGTCACAGCCTTGAATGCAATGTTGGGGGAGTAGTGCAGGCAGATTCATTGTGGTGTTGGAAAGGGAGCTGGATAGGTTGAGTGAGCTGGGGCTTTTCTCTCTGGAGCGAAGAGGATGAGAGGTGACTTGATAGAGGTGTACAAGGTGATAAGAGGCATAGATCGAGTGGACAGTCAGAGACTTTTTCCCAGGGCGAAAATGGCTCACACGAAGGGGCATAATTTTAAGGTGACTGGAGGAAGGTATAGGGTGGATGTCAGGGATAAGTTTTTTACACAGAGAGTGCTGGGTGCGTGGAACGCACTGCCGGCAGAGGTGGTGGGGGCAGATACATTGGGGACATTTAAGAGACTCTTAGATAGACACATGAATGATAGAAAAATAGGGGGCTATGCGGGAGGGAAGGGTTAGATCGATCTTAGAGCAGGATAAAATGTCGGCACAACATCATGGGCCGAAGGGCCTGTACTGTGCTGTAGTGTTCTACGTTAAGTATCTGAGAGGAAAGGATTCCCAGGGTTGCGGAGAGAGGTTGGGGTGGGGGGGGGGGGGGATGCAATATCTGAAATGCCGTTATACAGAGCCAGTATGAACTTGTTGGGCCAAATGGCCTCATTCAGTGCTGCAACCATTGTGAAGTTCTGTGACTCTGCTTGAACTAAGTCAGCACTGGTGTCTTCAGGCACAAACAGCAGCCAAGGCTCTTGCTCCTTTCCCTGTTCCGGTGACCCCATTACAGGTGCCTCTGTTGGAGGCTCCACCCAGCACAGGGTCAACCACCACAACCACCGCGGTTTCATGAAACTGGCACATTAACAAACAACAGACGGCACCCACGGGAACCGGAGTCAAAGCCAACAGGGAGAACACAGAAGGAAACTGTGGGGAGGGAAACAAAGACGAGAAGGGAGGAAACGCCATCCGATCCCACGCGGACTGTCTCTGACGCAGACCTATTTCGTGCCGCAGCATTCCCTCCAGCCAGTGCTGGCGCGCCCCCGCCAGGTTAATGGTGAGCGTGGGCCGACAGTTCTCCACCATCATCACCGCCTGAGACAGTAGGTCGTCACTCAGCCGCACCACCACCTGCAACAGGGAGAGAACACGGACCGGTCAGGCGGCTGGACGCTAAGCACGGACGTCAGGCAAAACCCATCGGGTCTCCCCTTCTGACTCTAAACCCAACTCCCTACCAACTCTGCACCTCAGCCCCTCCCTTCACTCTCCACTTGGTTTTATCCCTGAACCAAGCCTGGGAAGGGTGACTTTGCCTTTGTGAGACCCTGTTTACACCTTCAGAGCCTCCTCTCCTGTGCTGCAGCCGATTAGTATTGTTTTCCTAATAAAAGGAAATGCAGCAACTAGATTTTGTCCAGCAGGTCCCAAAAACAGCAGTGAGATATTTGTGCAGTTGAATGGTTTTAAATTTAAGTGATAAATATTGACTGCGGCACCAGGAAAATGCTAGGATTAATGTGATGGGATATTTTACTGCAGAATTATATGAAAAAACATATATGTGAATTTATATGTGCCCAGCACACAAATGCAATCACAAGGAAGGTGCACCAATGCCTTTACTTTCTTAGGAGGTTAAGGAGGTTCGGATTGTCACTGAACACTCTGACAAACTTTAAAGATGTACTCTTGAAGGTTTCCTGACTGGTTGCATCGTGGTCTGGTACGGCAATTGAATGCGCAGGAACGTAAGAAGCTTCAGAGAATAGTGGGACTCAGCCCAATACATCACGGGCACATCCCTCCCCACCATCGGTAGTATCGACAGGAGGCGCTCCCTCAAGAAGGCAACATCCATCATCCAAGATCTCCACCATCCGGGCCGTGCCGTCTTCTCGCAGCTACCATCGGGCACGAGGTACAGAAGCCTGAAGTCCCACACCACCAGGTTCAGGAACAGCTACTTCCCTTCAACCATTCGGTTCTTGAACCAACCTACACAACCCTAATCACTACCTCAGTATAGCAACACTTTGATCACTTTGCACTAAAATAGACTTTTTTTGTTCTGATTGTGTTCTTTCTTGTAAAAATTGTGTATAATTTATGTTTAGTTTATGTTTTTCTTGTGAATATTGTGTCCCTGATGCTATGTGCCTGTGATGCTGCTGCAAGTAAGTTTTTCAGTGCACCTGTGCATGTGACAATAAACTTGACTTTGACTTTGTTATTATAGGTCTGTGCACAGATCTGGTCATCCTGTCTGAGGAAAAAAACATCTGCGAATAGACGGATGCTGCAAAGTTTCACCAGCTTGATTCCTGGGTGGGCAGGTTTGTCATTTGTGGAGAGATTGAGCAGACAAGGCCTGTATTCTCTGGAGTTTAGAAGAATATGACCTCATTGAAATTTGCTCAGAATTCTTAAGGGGCTTGATGTTGTAGATACAAAGTTGACGTTTCCCCTGACTAGGGTGTCCAAAAGCAGGGGTTCACAGTCTCAGAATAAGGGATCGGCTTTTCAGGGTAGATATGAGAAGGAAGTTCTTCACCCAGACAGTAGTGAATCTCTGTCCAAGAGGGCCGTGGAGGTTCGGCTGCTGAGCATGTTCGAGAAAGAGGTTGATAGATGCTTGAGGGAAAAGGGATGTGAGGTTAGTGCAGGAAAGTGGCGCTGAGGTAAATGATACCCTTGATCTTATTGACTGGCAGAGCAGGCAGGAGGGGCTGAATAAACCAGTCTGACTTCTGTTTCACATGCTCTACTATTATTAACGTTCTTATAAATTTACAGAGTTCTACCTTTCAAACTCCTTTTTACAGCTGTCTAGTTACTTAGCTATTTAAGGGTTTAATTGATTGTTGTGGAGCATTCGATACACCCTGTCCCACTGGACAGATTCGGTTTGGATCAATTGATATATGACAGTAAAAGCTTGGTTATCCAGCATTTGTTAAGCTTGACAGTTGCCGGCTAATCAATTACGCAGGTTAACATCTTGTCAATCCGGGCGTCCGCTCAGTGCAGTCCTATTGTTGGACAGTGTTGTCCTCAGCACGGTCCAGTTGTTGTTATCCCCGTGTCTCCCTGAGTGCGGTCCCAATGTTAGCCTGGGCACTCCTTCAGAGTGGTCCTGATGTCCACTCCCTCACTGCTCCCCTGGTGCCAGCTATGAAGTGCCAGTCACTGAAGTGTGCCAGTTATTGAAAGACCAGTGCACAGGCTTTCACTGTACTTGAGTGGTGCAGAGTGTTCAAACCATCCGGGAGAGTTTGTGAGAGTCGAATGCAGAAAGGTGCAGACAGAATGGTGGATGACCCCTGTTCTGAGGGAGCTCTCACGGAAACAAATGGACAGGGGCACTCAGGGAGACACAAGCGACAGCAGACGCCAGAATCTGGAGCGACACGCAAGATGCCGGAGTAACCCAGCGGGTCAGGCAGCATCTGTGGGAGGGCATCCTTCCACAGATGCCCTCAGGGGTCACTCAGCTCCACCTTATGGGTCTTTGAGGAGCATTAGCTTTTAGAGACTAAAAACAGAAAATGCTGGAAACTCTCAGCAGTTCAGGCTGCATCTGTGGGAAGAGAAACAGAATTAACCTTTCGCGTCAAAGACCCTTCATCAGAAATGAAATTAATTCTCAGATCTGGTGAGTGCTTCCGGTATTTTCTGATTTTATTTTGAATTTCCAGCATCTGCAGTTTTTTTAAAATCGCAGTTATCCTTTCAATGATTCTGTGGCCAGGATTTCAGGGAGTGCATTGTTTTTACATATTGTACAATCATAACACTGAAGGATTACAGAGCAATCGAACTGCACAGCACAGAGTCAGGCTCTTCAGTCCAACACACCCATGCTGACCCTTTTGCCCATCTGAAACATCTGTGACCAGGCACTGGCTCACTGCTTCTGCCCCAACTCCGTCTGTATCTATAAGGCCCAACAGGATGGTTGAGGCGGAGACCACATGCTGTTTGATGAGCCTCTGTGTGACACCAGGTGAGGGACAGGGGGGCTGCCACACATCTATGGTAAATAGCAAAGTCCAGCCCCAGTTTTACCTTCTACCAGAGGAGACAAACATCTTTAATGCCTCTTGATGTCCCTGATGTTCGTAAGCACTCAAAAACTAATCCAAATCAAATAAACAGTTCAAAAAACTTAAGTCCGTAATTTAGAAAAACTAAAATAAATCACCTAAAACAGATTAAAATAAAGTTAAGTGATTAACAACAAATGGTAGTGTAGTGGTTAGCGTAAGGCTATTACAGCACCAGCAACCCGGGTTCAATTCCGGCCACTGTCTGTAAGGAGTTTGTACGTTCTCCCCGTGTGTCTGCGTGGGTTCCCTCCGGGTGCTCCGGTTTCCTCCCACATTCCAAAGGTGTACGGGTTAGGAAGTTGTGGGCGTGCTATGTTGGCGCCGGAAGCGTGGCAACACTTGCGGGCTGCCCCCAGAACACTCTACGCAAAAAGATGTATTTCACTGTATGTTTCGATGTCCATGTGATTAATAAAGATATAAAATCTTTAATCGTGTAACTTACGTTATCCTCACCTCTCTACCACAGACCCTTAAAATCTCTATTCAAGCGAATGGTTTTGTGGGTCCAGGATTAATCCATTGCAGGATCCACAAGCAGATTCCCAGGGTAAATGCTGACAGTTCCCGGCAGCTTTGTGCTCCAGAGCTGCACTCCATGTGTTGCCTGTGTGGAGCTCAGCAGCAGTGCACAGACAGGACACCAGCAGTGGAGCTCGGCCAGAGAGTTCTCAACAATTCCTGGGCCAGTGTCGTTCCTCTCTGGTGGGGGTCACGTGACCAACATCTTGGTCCAGGAATGCTTCCTGCTGATGTTATTTATCGTACAGAGTCACTGCTCAAAAATGACACTTCTCCTGAGATTATCTAACCAAGGAAGAATTGCAAATATCTCGTCCTGTCAGCTTTACGCCAAGGCTAGCCAAGTGCTTCCACAAGAATTTTTCCTTGTGCAGCTTGCAGTCTTTTCCTTCCAAATCTCATTTTCATAAATTTCTGCTGCTGTAAAATATGGTTGGTGCAAATTTTCCGTTCCCTGGCTACAAACTTTAACTGGTTCCCATGTTTTAAATCTCTTCCTCTCTGCTGCCTCATTTAAAATAGTCCCCATCTCTCCTATCTGCTCCACACAGCCCTAACCCTAACCCCCCCCCCCCCCCATATTCCATGTCTTAACTCTGGATGAACAACTCAGTGACCAGTTTGTGAGTCAGGCAGCACAGACACAGGCCATTCGGCCCAGAGTCCAAACTGACTTATCAATGACCCATTTACACGACACCAAGTTTCATTCCCATCAACTCCACCCCAGATTCTACCCCGCACCTACGCACTAGGGGCCAATTAACCTACCAGCCCGGACATATTTAGGATGTGGGAGGAAACCGGAATTGGAAGAGACCCCCACACGGTGACAGGGAGAACGTGCAAACTCCACACAGACAGCGCCCGAGGCCGGGATTGAACCTGGAGCTGCGGGGAAGTGGCTCTACCCGCTGAGCCACCGCGCCGTCCATTCTGTCTCCTGTGAGCATCAGCCAGCGAGAAGGGGGCCACACGCAGCTCACATCAGCAGAGACAGCATGGAGCCTGGGCTTCTGTGAGAGAGGGTGACCTTGGGATCAGTCCAGGCACCCAAATCTGCCCTGTGGAGGGTACGTTCTCCCCGTGTCTGCGTGGGTTTCCTCCAGGTGCTCCGGTTTCCTCCCACATTCCAAAGTTAGGAAGTTGCGGGCGTGCTATGTTTGGTGCCAGAAGCATGGTGACACTTGCGGGCTGCCCCCAGAACACTCTACGCAGAAGATGCTTTTCACTGTGTGTTTTGATGTACATGTGACTAATAAAGAAATCTGATCTTATCGTATCTTACTCCTGCAGGAAATGTCGAAGTGCGGGTGAACAGGACACAAGAACTAAAAGCAGGAGTACGTCATTTACGTCCCTCACCCCTGCCCCATCATTCAATAAGATAAACAATGAAGAATTGCAAATATTTCATCCTATCACATGACTGATTCCCTTGATTCCTTCAATATTCAAAACCCTACCACCCCTGCCTTGAATATACTCTGAGCCCCCCACAGCCCTCTTGGGTAGAGAATTCTAAAGATACACTCCCCTCTTGTTGAAGGTTCTTGGTCTGAATGGCTGACCCTTTGAGTCTGTGACCCTGTCGCCTGACAGCCCAGCCTGAGGAAACATCATCCCTTCATCTCGCTACCCAGGAATTTTGTGTGCTTCAATGTGATCACCTCTCATTCTTCTAAGCACGAGAGAGTGCAGAATTGACAAGGTGTTGGCTCCCACCTCGAGATCCTCAGCTGTACAGAGGGATCTTGGGGTCCAAGTCCGGAGCTCCCTGAGAGTGGCAACACAGGTAGGTAGGGTGGTAAGGATGGTGTACAGCATAGTTGCCTTCATCGGACGGGGTGTTGAGTATAACAGTTGGGAAGCCATGTTGCAGCTGTATAAAACCTTGATTAGGCCATATTTGGAATGCTGTGTGCTTTATTACAGGAGGGATGTGGGGGCTTTGGAGAGGGTGCAGAAGAGGTTCACCAGGATGCAGCCTGGATTAGCGAGTATTAGCTCTCTAATCCAGGCAGCATCCTGGTAAACCTCTTCTGCAATCCAAGTTTGTCCAAGGAGAGGGTGGGCAAACTTGGATTGTTTTCTCTGGAGCATTGGGGGCTACAGGGAGACCTATAGAATGTAGAACATAGAACATTACAGCACAGTACAGGCCCTTCGGCCCACAATGTTGTGCCGACATTTTATCCTGCTCTAAGATCTATCTAACCCTTCCCTCCCACATCGCCCCCACCCCACCCCCATTTCTCTATTATTCATGTGTCTATCTACGAGTCTCTTCAATATCCCTAATGTATCTGCCTGATAGTTTATAAAATTATGAGAAGTACAGATAGGGTAGTTAGTGAGAGTCTTGTTTCCCAGGGCGGAAATGTCAAATACTAGAGGGCACAGGTTTAAGGTGACAGGGGATAAGTTTAAAGGGGATTTACAAGGCAATTTCTTTTTTACACAAGAGAGCACTAGGCGTCTGGAATGCGCTGCCGGGGACGTGGTGGAGCCAGATACTGTAGCAATGTTGAAGAGGCATTCAGACAGGCACACAAACAGGCAGGCAATGGAGGGATAGAGACCACCTGCAGGCAGATGGGATTGGTTTAGGTTGGAATAATGGTCGGCACAGACATCGTGGGCCGAAGGGCCTGTTCCTGTGCTGTACTGCTCCACGTTCTGATGGATGCCTTCTGATCTTTACCCTTTTCTCATTGGATGAATGAGGAACTGCTGTACTCTTTGCTGCATTTCCTCTGGTATACCTGGCCACGAAGTTTTGATGGGAAGCAGACAGAAACCACCGGCCATTGTGGTGACTGGGTCAGCCAAGGTTCATTTATTGGAGAAGCAGAACAAAATCATAGATGCTGAAAACCTGAACCAAAAGCTGAAACTGCTGGAAACGCTCAGTGGGTCAGAAAGGTTCTTCGTCAGGAGTGTTGCTGAGGCATTAACTCTGTGTCTCTCCCCACAGCTGCCGCCTGGCCTGCTGAGTGTTTCCAGCATTTTCAGTTTGCTTGTGGTTTGGTTGAGAGAGCACTATAGATCTCCCTCAGCCCACGAACATGGGAGAAGGGCAGCTAGTCTGTGAAGTAACTCAGCTGTGATGCCTTCACTGCTTGTAAAATATGATGCTTCTGTGAAAGAAGAGTGGTTGTTGCGACTTGGATCAGGCGGTGAAAGACCTTGGACTTTAAACCTTTGTGCTCCGTTGATATCGTTTGTGTGTATTGGAAGCTGGAAAAACAGCACAAAGTTGCAGCAAAACCTCCCACTACAAGGACCATACAATATCGACGACCGCAGACACAATAGTGTAGCGGTCAGCGTAATGTTCTACAGCATCAGCGACCTGGGTTCAATTCCGGCCACTGTCTGTGAGGAGTTTGTACGTTCTCCCCGTGTCTGCGTGGGTTTCCTCCGGGTGCTCCGGTTTCCTCCCACATCCCAAAGACGTACGGGTTAGGAAGTTGTGGGCATGCTATGTTGGCGCCGGAAGCGTGGCGACACTTGCGGGCTGCCCCCAGAACACTCTACGCAAAAAAGATGCATTTCACTGTGTGTTTCGATGTACATGTGACTAATAAAGATGTCTTAAATCTTAAATAAGCTCTCTCAGAAATGTGCAGAATTGCTCAGTGCTGCCCGACAAAGTGATTTATGTTGGTGGAGTGATAGTTTCTCCGACAGGGAGCAGAAAATTTCCAAGCCAAGATTTCCTCAAGGGCGGGCCAGTGTTTAACAGGGGGTCCTTGTCTGTGTGCTGAGTGCAAGTCAGCACATCACCAGCACAATTAGAACACATTCCTCTCGGCAATGACCTCGGCATGAACTGTAACTGGAGCAGAGCGCTGGGGATCCGCAACAGTGCTAGTGCTGAGCGGCAGGGCTCGGGTTAAAGGGGAGCTGCCACTCTGGGTCCAGTCTACGGCAACTTATCACCCCACCACCTCCCCGCCAGTCCACGGGAAGGTACATCCCATCCAGTCACAACCACCCTGTAAACACAAGCAGCCTTAAGTTCACGCCAGCCAGTGCGGTTTATTTATCAATTAGCACCAGCTCCCTCAGCAGAAGTACTTTAGCTTTGTTTCCCTCTGGTAATCGCCTTTCTTTTTCCAGTGGGACGATCTCATGCTGGGATAAAGTTACATGCACACAACTAGATTGGCAGTACCTTGTCCAAGTGACTAATCTTCATATTGCCTGCCCAAGAATGAAAGGCCGTCACGGAGACTGGCTGTTGTCCTGGCTGAGGACGTGGCTGAGGCAAATTTCTGTTTCTTTGCTTGGGTTTAATTTTGACCACTATCATGACCAGCAGGATTAAACCTGTCCGTCCAGCCACGAGCACACTGCTGAGGGCAACACGCTCTCTGTGTGCTGGCTGCAACTGTAGCTTCTATTGAAAGAAACATCACCGGAAAGTAATGTGGAATGCCCAGAGTTTGTGTCAGGAGCAGCAATGGTGCAGCTCGTTCCTTACCCTGCGGCGCACACAAGGACACGGTGCAGATGGTGGGACGTTTGCTGCACCTTCACCGCCCCACAGCCGACGTCCCGAGTATCTCACTCCCTCCCCTCCCTTTCATGCCCTTATCCCCTCCCCACTCCTACCACCCTCATCCCCAACCCCTCCACCTTCACTCCTCTGCCCTCATCCCCTCCCAACTCCTACCACCCTCATCCCTCCCCACCCTTAGACTTTCCCCACTCCTCCACCCTCATCACCCAACTCTCCTCCCCTCATCCCCTTCCCACCCCTCCGCCCTCATCCCCTCCCCACCCCTCCACTCTCATCCCCTCCCCACCGCTGCACCCTCATCCCCTCCCCACTGCTCCACCCTCACCCCCTCCCCACCCTTCTACCCTCACCCCCTCCCCACCCCTCCGTCCTCATCCCCTCCCCATCCCTCCGCCCTCATCCCCTCCCCATCCCTCCGCCCTCATCCCCTCCCCACCCTCCTACCCTCATCCCCTCCCCACCCCTCCGCCCTCATCCCCTCCCCATCCTTCTACCCTCATCCCCTCCCCACCCCTCATCCCCTCCCCACCCTTCTACCCTCATCCCCTCCCCACCCCTCCGCCCTCACCCCCTCCCCACCCCTCCGCCCTCATCCCCTCCCCATCCCTCCGCCCTCATCCCCTCCCCACCCTTCTACCCTCATCCCCTCCCCACCCCTCCGCCCTCACCCCCTCCCCACCCCTCCGCCCTCACCCCTCCCCATCCCTCTGCCCTCATCCCCTCCCCACCCTCCTACCCTCATCCCCTCCCCACCCCTCCGCCCTCACCCCCTCCCCACCCCTCCACCCTCACCCCCTCCCCACCCCTCCGCCCTCACCCCCTCCCCACCCCCTCCGCCCTCATCCCCTCCCCACCCTTCTACCCTCATCCCCTCCCCACCCCTCCGCCCTCACCCCCTCCCCACCCCTCCGCCCTCATCCCCTCCCCATCCCTCTGCCCTCATCCCCTCCCCACCCTCCTACCCTCATCCCCTCCCCACCCCTCCGCCCTCACCCCCTCCCCACCCCTCCACCCTCATCCCCTCCCCACCCCTCCGCCCTCACCCCCTCCCCACCCCTCCGCCCTCATCCCCTCCCCACCCCTCCGCCCTCACCCCCTCCCCACCCCTCCACCCTCATCCCCTCCCCACCCTTCTACCCTCCGCCCTCATCCCCTCCCCACCCCCCACCTTCATCCCTTCCCCACTCCTCCACCCTCACCCCCTCCCCACCCCTCCACCCTCATCCCCTCCCCACCCCTCCGCCCTCATCCCCTCCCCACCCTTCTACCCTCCACCCTCATCCCCTCCCCACCCCTCCACCCTCACTCCTCCCCACTCCTACCACTCTCACCCATATCCCTCCCCACTCCTCCATCCTCATCCATCTCCAACCCTCCCCCCTCATCCCCTACCCCACCCGCTCCCCCCTCATCCCCTCCGCACCCCTCCCCCTCATCACCTTCACCCCACTCCTCCCACCCTATTGTGTCCCCAGACAATGGGCCGGGGTCCCCTCATCACAATCCCCGCCTGACCGACAGGACAGACCCAGGAAGGGGTCTTCAGCACTGATGCCTGACCCCAGGTTAGTTTCATGGCATCAGGTTCAACGTGGGCCAGGAGATCTCCTCCTGATCACCACCTACTGTCCTCCCTCAGCTGATGTATCGGTGCCCCTCCATGTTGAACAACATTTGGAAGAAATGCTGCTAGTAGTAAGGGCACAGAATGTTGTCTGGGTGGGAAACTTCAAAAGTCCATCACTGCAGGAGACCGGAACCGAGCTGGCTAAGTTCCAACGGACATGGATCAGGCAGGTAGTGAGGCCACATGTTCCTTTTGGAGACACAGTCCCTTCTCCACACTGGGTACACATCTGGCTTCAGGTGGGTAAGTCCTTTCACTCCTGAGGTGTTCACCACTGACTGATTTTGAAGGGAGAAAGAGTAATTGACAGACTTTGTTTTAATCAGGGTGACAGACAACTCAGGGTTTTGGCTTCACGTCAGCTTTCCAGATTTATTGTTGGAACAGCGGCAGTGTTTACTTGTGAAGCCAGACAGTCCAGTGACATCTGTTATACTCCCCCGTGCCACAGTAACTTAACAATAACAGACAGCAATTTATACAGCAAAGAGTATTGTCAAGCCTTCAGACAGCTTCATCTGGAGCTGCTGGACTTGAGTTGGTGTCAGTAACTTAGCCCAGGGAGGGTGCATTGAAAGGCATCATCTTGGGTGGGGGGGGGGGGGGGGGGGGGGGGGGGGAAGTGCTGCAAAATGAGAAGAAACTTAGAAAAAAAATCAGAAGTGCAATAGAAAACAAAATTATCAGAAAAGGGGGTGAGGAATAATGGGAAAGAGAACAGAAGGAAGCAAACTCAGAAAAGACTGACAAAAAAGATGTTGAAGTCGGGGCACGGAATAATGGGAGGGAGAGAGGAAGGGAGGGAGAGAGTGTGAGGGAGAGAGAGAAATAGAAAGTGAGAAAGAGAGAGAAGGCACACTGAAGGAGAGAACAGGGAAGGATAAAAAACATCAGCAAGAGATGAAATTCAGAGTTTAGAAAACCTGTAGACACACAGAGGAAACGGAAGAACTGAGAAGCTGAGAGAGAGTTTGAAGAAGGGAAGGAATAGGCCCTTTCATGACCTCAGGTTGTCTCCCAAAACTCCCTGGTGGAGCTGAAGCGGACCGGAAAGGGTGATGGCCAAGTCGACCGTGTAGGGTGAACCAGGAGCAGGACGGAGCGAAGGGGCAATTCACCCAGGAGAGCGCAACAGTAATTGGTCGCGGGGTGAAACATCGAGGGCGGGGTGATTTGTCCACGAAATGTGATGAGGTGCAGGGTGACGAGCCAGCGCACATGGTAGGGGGAGGCACGGACAGACTGACGCCAGAGCGAAGCGAGAACGAAGCACGTAGGGCACAGAGGTACCGAGCGGCAGGGAGAAGCGGATCTGGCGAAACCGGTGCTGACCCGGCAGGGTGTTGAAGCGGACCTGAAAGAAACTCGGCAGGGTGGAGCTCAAGCGGACCTGAAAGGAACACGGAAAGATGGACCTCAAGCAGATGACGTCAGGGTGGAGCTCAAGCGGACCTGAAAGGGTGATAACCAAGCCGACCGTGTAGGGTGAACCAGGAGCGGGACAGATGAAGGTGCCACAAACCCTGGAATGTGCAACAGTAATCGGCCGCGGCGTGAAACATGGAGAGCAGGGTGATCGGACATTGTTCTCGAAACATGAGGAGTCAGCGCACCAGGTAGGGGGAGGAAAAGAGAACGAAGCGCGTAGGGCAAAGAAGCGATTGACAGGGAGAGGCGGATCTGACAAAACAGGTGCGGACCCGACAGGGTGGAGCTCAGGGGGACCTGAAAGGATGACGTCAGGGCTGAAGTCCAGCGGACCTGAAAGGAATACGGCAGGGTAGCGTTCAAGCGGACCTGAAAGGGTGACATCAGAGTGGAGCTCAAGCGAACCTGTACAGATGACGTCAGGGTGGAGCTCAAGCGGACGTGATAGGGTGACAGCCAAGCCGACCGTGTAGGGTGAACCAGGAGCGGGACAGATGAAGGTGCAAGTGAAACATGGAAAGCAGGGTGGTTGGAAATTGTTCGCGAAATGTGAAGAAGGTGCAGGGTGACGAGCCAGCGCACATGGTAGGGGGAGGCACGGACAGACAGAGGCCAAGAGCGAAGCGGGAACGAAGCACTTAGGACACAGAGGTTGCGGGCGGCAGGGAGTAGCGGATCTGGCAAACCCAGTGCAGATCCGGAAAGATGACGTCAGGGTTGAGCTCCAGCGGACCTGAAAGGAACACGGCAGGGTGCGGGGGGGGGGGGGGGGGGGGGGGGGGGAGCTCAAGCGGACCTGAAAGGGTGATGGCCTAGCGGACCGTGTAGGGTGCAGGGCACAGCGAATGGGCAACTAATCGGCCGGGAGGGGGGGGGGGGGGGGGGGTTTGCTGAAACATCGAGGGCAGGGCGATTAGAAGTTGTCCACGAAAGGTGATGAGGTGCAGGGTGACGAGCCAGCGCACATGGTAGGGGGAGGCACGGACAGACTGAGGCCAGAGCGAAGCGGGAACGAAGCACTTAGTGCACAGAGGTAGCGGGCGGCAGGGTGAATAGGATCTGGCAAACCCGGTGCGGACCCGGCAGGGTGGAGCTCAAGCGGACCGTGTAGGGTGAACCAGGAGCGGGACAGCGCGAAGGGGCAACTCACCCAGCGATCTGCAACAGCGATCGGCCGCGGGGTGAAGAGAGGGCGGACCTGGCACATGTAGTGTGTTAGTACAAGAAATAGTGTGTTACTGTACAAGGGTGGCACGTACCTGGCGGGCCGAAGGGCCCGTCTCCGTGCTGTAGTAACTTTATGACACTACAGCCAACAAATTTCTTTTGGAATTAAATCAGTGTTTAAAATAAGGAACATGGCACAGAATTTATCTATAGCAAGATTATGGAAACTACAATCTAGTCATAGACAAATAATCTGCATCTTTTTTTAAGTGTTGGTTGAAGATTTATTATCCCCTGGGATTCCAAGGAGATGCTGACACCCGTGCTGGACTAACACAGACTGAGCTACCATCTTTAACCCTCAATATTAGATTGGGGACCCATCTGGGAATGGGTTGAAATTCTCAGGAGGTTGATATAAACGCCTACTATAGATTGGGTTGAAATACTGATGTTTGGTGACACACCTTTTGATCATCATGGTCTCCACATTGGAGGGGAGCTTCCTGGAATATGTTCTGCTCCTGAATTGACCAAATATCTTCTTTCTGGTATTTCATCTCCCTTCCCCACCCCCCAAACCCTGGCACTGGCTGCTGATTGGTGAGGAGCACTGGGGTCATTGTTAAGGCACTAATGGCAGGATGGAACTGACAGTGAAATAGGTGCACTTGCTACACTGAAAAAACTCTGGCAAGAGATCATACATCACTGCCAGTGGCTATTAACACCAATCCTCCTTTATAATCTGTCCTGGTTATTTCCCTGCACTCAGATCACAGGGACTGGGACAGCTCAGTGCCCGATATAGTGCTTGTACAGTCCTTGGTGATCCAGGGAAGGGATGTTAACTGAACCAACATTCCTGCAATGGATGAACTTCATCCACTGACCCTTCCTGAGATTGCTTCGTGTGGAGGTGAATGTGTTACATTTGGTGAGGTTAACATAGAACAGGCAAATGTGTTGGAGCATGTTGAGGTTAGGAAAGAAAGTGTTGGAGCTACTAAAAAGCATCAGGATAGATAAGTCCCCGGGGTCGGACAGGATATACCCCAGGTTACTATGGGAAGCGAGGGAAGAGATTGCTGGAGCATTAACAATGATCTTTGAGTCCTCCCTGGCCACAGGAGTGGTACTGGAGGATTGGAGGATGGCAAACGTCCCATTGTTCAAGAAAGGTAAAAGGGATAATCCCAGGAGTTATAGACCAGTGAGTCTTACATCAGTGGTGGGCAAACTATTGGAGAGGATTCTTAGGGACAGGATTTATGAGCATTTGGAGAAGCATAGTCTTATTAAGGGTAGTCAACATGGCTTTGTGAGGGGCAGGTCATGTCTCATGACCCTGATTGAGTTTTTTGAGGAAGTGACAGGACGAATTGATGAAGGTGGTGTGGTTGATGTATATATGGATTTTAGCAAGGTGTTTGACAAGGTTCCCACGGTAGGCTCATTCAGGAAGTCATAAGGTATGGGATCCATGGAAAATTGGCTGTGTGGATTTGAAATTGGCTTGCCCACAGAAGGCAGAGGGTGGTTGTAGAAGGGAAGTATTTGACCGGGAGGTCAGTGACTAGTGGTGTTCCACAGGGGTCTGTTCTGGGACCCTGCTCTTTGTGACATTTTTATAAATGATTTGGATGAGGAAGTGGAAGGTCAGTTGGTAAGTTTGCAGATGACACGAAGGTTGGTGGTGTTGTGGATAGTGTAGAAGGTTGTCGTAGGTTGCAATGGGATTTAGACAGGATGCAGAGTTGGGCGGAGAAGTGGCAGATGGAGTTCAGTCTGGAAAAGTGTGAAGTGATACACTTTGGAAGAATGAACTTGAAGGCAGAGTACATGGTTAATGGCAGGATTCTTAGCAGTGTGGAGGATCGTGGACCTTGGGGTCCACATACATAGATCCCTCAAAGTTGTCGCACAAGTGGATAGGGAGGTTAAGAAGCCATATGGTATGCTGGCCTTCATTAGCTGGGGGATTGAGTTCAAGAGCTGAGAGGTAATGTTGCAGCTCTATAAGACTCTGGTTGGACCACACTTGGAATATTGTGTTCAGTTCTGGTCACCACATTATAGGAAAAATGTGGAAGCTTTGGAGAGGGTGCAGAGGAGATTAACAGGGATGCTACCTGGGTTGGAGAGCACGTCTTATTAGGAGAGGTTGAGCGAGTTTGGGCTTTTCTCTTTGGAGCGATGGAGGATGAGAGGAGACTTGATAGAGGTGTATAAGATTATGAGAGGCATAGACAGAGTGGACAGCCAGCATCCTTTCCCCAGGGTAGTAATGGCCAATGCTAGAGGTCACCTATTTAAGTTGCATGGAGGAAATTTCAGGGGAGATGTCAGAGGTAGGTTTTTTTACACAGAGAGTGGTGGGTGCCTGGAACGCACTGCTGGGGATGGTGGTAGAGGCTGATACAATAGGGTCATTTAAGAGACTATGAGAGAGACACATGGATGAAAGAAAAATAGAGGGGTGTGGGAGGTGAAGTAGAGAGGGGGATAGATTGAATGTGGATGAGGTTTATATAGGTCAGCACAACACTGTGGGCTGAAGGCCCTGTACTGTGTTGTACTGTTCTATGTTCCTTGTTATTAAGCAGACTGGGCCTACACTCTGGAGTTTAAAGGAATGAGAGGCCATCTCATTGAAATATACAAATTTCTTAAGGAGCTTTATGGGGTAGATGCAGAGTTAATGTTTCCCCTGATTGGGGTGTCCAGAAACAGGGGTCACAGTCCAAAATAAAGGATCAACCTTTCAGTACAGCAATGAGAAATGTCTTTATCCTGAGGGAAGTGTGTCTTCGGAATTCTCTTCGCAAGAGGGCTGTGGAGGCTCAGTCGCTGAGTGCATTCAGTATAGAAGTCAATAGGTATTAAGGAAATTAAGGGATAAGGGGTTAGTGCAGGAAATTGGCACCAAGCCAAGCGATCACCCATGATCATAGTGAACGGCGGAGCAGGCATGAGCACCTCCTCCTCCTTTCATCAAACCCCACTGGTGAGTTGCAGTAAATCTGATTATTGCTCTTCACCAAGTTCTCTTCTTCTCTGTCTGTTATAGAGTCTTACAGCATGGAGACAGGCCCTCCGGCCCAACTCACCCATGCCGACTGTGTTGTCCAGCGAGCCGGTCCCACCTGCCCGTGTTTGGCCCATAGCCGTCTAAATCCCTCCTACCCGTGGACTTGTCTAGATGACCTTTAAATGTTGCCAATGTGCCCGCCTCAGCCACTATTTCTGGCGGCTCACTCCAAACATACACCACCCTTTGCGTGAAGAAGCTGCCCCGGTGTCCCTTTTAAACCTCTCACCTCTTGTTTCATACTTGGGCTGTGTGTGCCTCTGGAATGGCCAATGCCTTTTGCCAGCCTCTAGTTACCCTGGAGTCAGTGCTTGGGGGCTACCTTCTTGAACTGCTGCAGTCTGTTTGGTGAGGGTACAGCTGTTTGGTGGGGAGTTCCAAGGCTTTGCCCCTGTGACTGCAAAGGAGTGGGGGTCTATGTTTACATCAGGACGCCAGTGAGTGATTTAGGTGGGAATTCTGTGTTCTGGATGACCAAGCCCTTGTTCTATAACTGATCCTTGGAGCTAGTGGGAAAAATCATCCCCATATCTATCCTGTCAAGTCTCATAAGAATGTTATATGTTTCCATGACAGCACCTCAATATAGACCCAGTCAGATTCATCTGTGCTCACAGGGCAAACCGAGGGTTAAACATTAGAACGTGCGCACACACACACACAGCCAAGGCACAGGGTCTGTGTGGACACGGGGTTGTATCCATCCCACCTCTCCAGAGCAACCTTCCTTGCGCATGTAGCTCCTGATGCAGGTCCATATTTTGCTCTTTGACAGCATGGCGCCCCCGGTGGCCACTTCAAAATTCTCATAGCTGCCGTACATCTTGACCACGCTCTTCATGATCCGCACAGCCTGGAAGGCAACGAGAGGAAGGAACCGCGGTTACCCTGTGGTGTCGCATTCAGGAACTTCCCTTAGAACATGGAACAACAGTACAGCACAGGAACAGGCCCTTCGGCCCACCATGTTGTGCTAAATTAACTAATGCCTCACTAAGCTAATCCCTTCTGCCGCCAGAATGTCGATATCCTTCTATTTCTGCACATCCATGTGCCTATTTAACAGCCTTTCAAACACCTCTATTGTATCTGCCGCCACCACCACCCCAGACAGCGCATTCCAAGCACCCACCATTCTCTGTGTGAATAAACTTGCCCCGCACATCTCCATTGAACATACTCCCTTTTGCTTTAAATGCATGCCCTCTTGTATTAGACATTTCTTCCTTTGTTTTTGGTTCCTTATCTGTTCTGGTAGGAGTTGTGACCTTGTGGAGAATCCTTGCACTCTTGAGTTCTTCTGACAATGGGGATCTATTAAGGAGTGAAATACTTGCCTTGTTTATCTCCAGCTCAGTGAATCAGTACAACACCAGCTGTGGTGCTGAGCTTTGCAGACCACAGGGTCTTAGGCCCTTGGAGAGGTGGATTTGTGTGGTGTTCAGTGAGGAATGCCAGTAGGGTCTTGGTGCCCTCAAACAATGAAGAGCTGAAGAAAACCTGTACTACCTCGATGTACTGATGTGGTGAAATGATCTGTATGGATGTAAGACAGAGAGGGACACTGTCCGTCTTGCAAGAGCAAGGTGGCGCCGGAGTGTGGTGACTCATTGCAAGCTGCTCTCTGCAGATCTACTCATTACTTTTACTGTAATCATTACACTTGTTTAAATTTAAATTCTATGCCACTAAGTATTATTAATAATGTTCTTTTAACTCTTCTTACAGGGCTGGTGACCTGCAATGCACTTCCCTGTAGCTGTGAGACTTTACTCTGCATTCTGTTATTGTTCATACCCTGTACTACCTCAATGCGCTGTGTAATGAATTGACCTGTACGAACGGTATGCAAGACAAGTTTTTGACTGTACCTCAGTACAAGTGACAATAATAAACCAATACCAGTACATGTGACAATAATGAACCAATTCCCAGTCATCAAACAGAATGAGTCATGTTTTTCCTTCCCGATTCCAGCTGATCATGACTGGACAGCACAGTGGCGCAGCTGGTAGGGCCGCTGCCTCACAGCCCCAGAGACCTGGGTTCGATCCTGACCTCGGGTGCTGCCTGTGTGGAGTTTGCTCGTTCTCCCTGTAACTGTGTGGGCACCCCACTTTCCTTCCATAGTTCAAAGATGTGAGGGTTGGGTTAATTAGCCACTGGTGTGTCCGTGAGCGGTAGAATCTGGGGGGGGGGGGAGGAGTTGGTGGGAGTATAGGGGGTATTAAAAGTGAGATTAATGTAGGATTATTGTAAATGGATGGCTTAAGGTCAGCATGGACTCTGTGGGCCGGATGCTGTGTCTCTCAATAGGTCTATGGCTGGACAGTATGCACGTGCAAACATTGCAGAGTTTGGGCAGATGTTCTCTCATCAGTTCAGAGACTGTACAACAGCCAAGGTGGAAACTGCTTTACAAGACTGAGGCAGTGCTGCACAATTGACTGGCTCAATTTATGGAGCAGATCTTAAACCAAAGACCCACCTAACTCCCCTCAGTCCTGTCGACTACAGTGATTCAAGACAGCAGTGGTAAAAAAGCAGGAATGTTATAGAGTCATCGAGTACCACAGCACAGAAACAGGCCCAATTCATCCATGCCGACTATGCAAGCTAGTACCATTTGCCTGCATTTGGCCCGTATCCCTCTAATCCCCTCCCATCCATGTAATTATCCAAATGCCTTTTAAATGTTATCGTCCCTGCCTCAACTACTTCCTCTGGCAGCTCATTCCAATACACGCACCACCCTCCGTGTGAAGAAGTTGCCCCTCAGGCCCCTTTCAAATCTTTCCCCCCCTCACCCTAAACCTGTGCCCTCTACTTTTTGGTTCCCCTTCCCTGGGAAAAAGACTGTGTGTTTACAACGTTATTCCAGTATCCTGAACCGTGCTTTCCCTGCAGTCAACATCACAAAAACGGACGATTGGTTATTCCCTCATTAATATTTGCTCTCAACAAATTAGCTGAAATTAACAAATTTTGAAATTAACAAAAACACGATGATGCTGGAGGAACTCAGCAGGCCAGGCAGCATCCGTGGAGAAAAGCAGGCGGTCAACGTTTCGGGTCAGGACTGAAGAAGGGTCCTCACCCGAAATGGCTGTTATGTTACCAAGAATACAACCATCGCTGTGTGACTTCCTTCATTGGCTATAAAGCATTTTCAGATGTTCTAAGGCTGTGAATAGTGCTCTATAAGTGCAAGCCCTTCCCTTGTTTATGAACAGAAAGAGGAAAAGACAGATCAAATCAAAGAATTATATTTTGAAATTACTTAAATGTGGTTTGTGTTTTTTGGAACTCATGAGGTGAAAGGGCAATTTAATCAATTAAATGAGAAATTAAGGGAAGATGATGGAACAGATGAAAAGGAATTACTTCTGTTGCTTGGACCGTCCAGGAATAGAGGCCATGACCTCAGGACCGGCGCCATGCTGTTTAGATAAGAAAGCCATTAAACACTTTCAAACAAACTAAATTAAAACAGGGCACAATTTTATAGAAATAAATACATCACTAATAAAAGAGCACGAGGCAAGTTTGCAGAAAAACTCTGTATTTGGTTACAAAATAGGCAAAAAGTAGACTGGGAATCAGCGATAAAGACACACGCACACACACACACACACACACACGCACACGCACTGAGCTACAGAGAGGCTGTGAGACAGGTTGAGATCAAGAAGTGGAGAAAGAAATCAGACAGTAAACAGGTGTGGTAAAAGAAAGGTGAAGGTATAGACAGAGAAATCTGTGTGTAAGACAGATGCAGTGCTGAGGAAAGACAACCTGAGTCATTTTCTCCACTATAATAGTTTAGAAATCCCTTTTCTTAATTTGTATGCCTTTGTCTACTGCCTGTCCAGTTTCGGATTGACAAAAGGTGC